>NW_024061197.1:1164887-1261436 GCF_016432855.1 Salvelinus namaycush | reverse complement strand
TCAGACACTTCCTAACCTCCTATAAAAAGGGGGGGTTCTATTATATATTCTATATATACTGTATATCAGACACGTTCCTAACCTCCTATAAAGGGTTCTATATATATCTATATATACTGTATACTCAGACACTTTCCTAACCTCCTATAAAGGGTTCTATATATCATATATATGACTGTATACTCAGACACTTCCTAACCTCCTATAAAGGGTTCTATAATTATTCTATATATACTGTATACTCAGACACTTCCTAACCTCCTATAAAGGGTTCTATATATACTTCATATATATACTGTATACTCAGACACTTCCTAACCTCCTATAAAGGGTTCTATATATATTCTATATATACTGTATACTCAGACACTTCCTAACCTCCTATAAAGGGTTCTATATATATTATATATATACTGTATACTCAGACACTTCCTAACCTCCTATAAAGGGTTCTATATATATTCTATATATACTGTATACTCAGACACTTCCTAACCTCCTATAAAGTGGTTCTATATATATTCTATATATACTGTATACTCAGACACTTCCTAACCTCTATAAAGGGTTCTATATATATTCTATATATACTGTATACTCAGACACTTCTAACCTCCTATAAAGGGTTCTATATATATTCTATATATACTGTATACTCAGACACTCCTAACCTCCTATAAAGGGTTCTATATATATTATATATAATACTGTATACTCAGACACTTCATAACCATCCTATAAAGGGTTCTATATATATTCTATATATACTGTATACTCAGACACTTCCTAACCTCCTATAAAGGGTTCTATATATATTCTATATATACTGTAAACTCAGACACTTCCTAACCCCCTATACAGGGTTCTATATATATTCTATATATACTGTATACTCAGACACTTCCTAACCTCCTATAAAGGGTTCTATATATATTCTATATAGACTGTATACTCAGACACTTCCTAACCTCCTATAAAGGGTTCTATATATATTCTATATATACTGTATACTCAGACACTTCCTAACCTCCTATAAAGGGTTATATATATATATACTGTATACTCAGACACTTCCTAACCTCCTATAAAGGGTTCTATATATATTCTATATATACTGTATACTCAGACACTTCCTAACCTCCTATAAAGGGTTCTATATATAATATATATACTGTATACTCAGACACTTCCTAACCTCCTATAAAGGGTTCTATATATAATATATATACTGTATACTCAGACACTTCCTAACCTCCTATAAAGGGTTCTATATATATTCTATATAGACTGTATACTCAGACACTTCCTAACCTCCTATAAAGGGTTCTATATGTATTCTATATATACTGTATACTCAGACACTTCCTAACCTCCTATAAAGGGTTCTATATATAATATATATACTGTATACTCAGACACTTCCTAACCTCCTATAAAGGGTTCTATATATATTCTATATATACTGTATACTCAGACACTTCCTAACCTCCTATAAAGGGTTCTATATATATTATATATATACTGTATACTCAGACACTTCCTAACCTCCTATAAAGAGTTCTATATATATTCTATATATACTGTATACTCAGACACTTCCTAACCTCCTATAAAGGGTTCTATATATATTCTATATATACTGTATACTCAGACACTTCCTAACCTCCTATAAAGGGTTCTATATATATTATATATATACTGTATACTCAGACACTTCCTAACCTCCTATAAAGGGTTCTATATATACTGTATACTCAGACACTTCCTAACCTCCTATAAAGGGTTCTATATATATTATATATATACTGTATACTCAGACACTTCCTAACCTCCTATAAAGGGTTCTATATATATTATATATATACTGTATACTCAGACACTTCCTAACCTCCTATAAAGGGTTCTATATATATTCTATATATACTGTATACTCAGACACTTCCTAACCTCCTATAAAGGGTTCTATATATATTATATATATACTGTATACTCAGACACTTCCTAACCTCCTATAAATGGTTCTATATATATATTATATATATACTGTATACTCAGACACTTCCTAACCTCCTATAAAGGGTTCTATATATATTCTATATATACTGTATACTCAGACACTTCCTAACCTCCTATAAAGGGTTCTATATATATTATATATATACTGTATACTCAGACACTTCCTAACCTCCTATAAAGGGTTCTATATATATTCTATATATACTGTATACTCAGACACTTCCTAACCTCCTATAAAGGGTTCTATATATATTATATATATACTGTATACTCAGACACTTCCTAACCTCCTATAAAGGGTTCTATATATATATTATATATATACTGTATACTCAGACACTTCCTAACCTCCTATAAAGGGTTGTATATATATTCTATATATACTGTAAACTCAGACACTTCCTAACCCCCTATACAGGGTTCTATATATATTCTATATATACTGTATACTCAGACACTTCCTAACCTCCTATAAAGGGTTCTATATATATTCTATATATACTGTATACTCAGACACTTCCTAACCTCCTATAAAGGGTTCTATATATAATATATATACTGTATACTCAGACACTTCCTAACCTCCTATAAAGGGTTCTATATATATTCTATATATACTGTATACTCAGACACTTCCTAACCTCCTATAAAGGGTTCTATATATAATATATATACTGTATACTCAGACACTTCCTAACCTCCTATAAAGGGTTCTATATATAATATATATACTGTATACTCAGACACTTCCTAACCTCCTATAAAGGGTTCTATATATATTCTATATAGACTGTATACTCAGACACTTCCTAACCTCCTATAAAGGGTTCTATATGTATTCTATATATACTGTATACTCAGACACTTCCTAACCTCCTATAAAGGGTTCTATATATAATATATATACTGTATACTCAGACACTTCCTAACCTCCTATAAAGGGTTCTATATATATTCTATATATACTGTATACTCAGACACTTCCTAACCTCCTATAAAGGGTTCTATATATATTATATATATACTGTATACTCAGACACTTCCTAACCTCCTATAAAGGGTTCTATATATAATATATATACTGTATACTCAGACACTTCCTAACCTCCTATAAAGAGTTCTATATATATTCTATATATACTGTATACTCAGACACTTCCTAACCTCCTATAAAGGGTTCTATATATATTCTATATATACTGTATACTCAGACACTTCCTAACCTCCTATAAAGGGTTCTATATATATATTCTATATATACTGTATACTCAGAGACTTCCTAACCTCCTATAAAGGGTTCTATATAGAACTTTAGTGGTTCCGTATATTGAGCAAGATAGAACCCTTTTTGGTTTTAATAGGAGTGAAGAGTGTGTTGATATAACAGATACAACGATCAGAATTGGTTAAAACAACAAGGTTATGACAACATATTAGGCAATAATTAAGAGGCTAAAGGATTGTGTCATGTTAACATTCTATGTGTGTGTGTGTGTGTGTGTGTGTGTGTGTGTGTGTGTGTGTGTTTGCTGGTGAGACAGCCACATATCACAGTCAAATATACAGGATGCAAACATTTCATTCCAGCTATATAGCGTTTTGAAAAACAAAAATGTAATTAAAATCTTAGAACAACAATGAATGTACCCATAAGAAATAATTTCTGATAAAAATAACAAATATGGAAAAAATGGTGGATATAACATTTTATAAACAAACTCTTTAATAATTCTTAAACAAATTGTCGGCTCACCTCTTAGTTTTGGTGTCATGTTCCCCAGAGAGACTCGTTTTAGAGGCAGGGCCTCCCTCCTCTCTCTCCCCAGAGAGACTCATTTTAGAGGCAGGGCCCCCCTCCTCTCTCTCCCCAGAGAGACTCATTTTAGAGGCAGGGCCCCCCTCCTCTCTCTCCCCAGAGAGACTCATTTTAGAGGCAGGGCCCCCCTCCTCTCTCTCCCCAGAGAGACTCATTTTAGAGGCAGGGCCCCCCTCCTCTCTCTCCCCAGAGAGACTCATTTTAGAGGCAGGGCCCCCCTCCTCTCTCTCCCCAGAGAGACTCATTTTAGAGGCAGGGCCCCCCTCCTCTCTCTCCCCAGAGAGACTCATTTTAGAGGCAGGGCCCCCCTCCTCTCTCTCCCCAGAGAGACTCATTTTAGAGCACTGACCCCTAAACAGAGATCCAGCATGTTGGTTGTGGTTAACACAGTGACAACTAAACAGAGATCCAGCATGTTGGTTGTGGTTAACACAGTGACAACTAAACAGAGATCCAGCATGTTGGTTGTGGTTAACACAGTGACAACTAAACAGAGATCCAGCATGTTGGTTGTGGTTAACACAGTGACAACTAAACAGAGATCCAGCATGTTGATTGTGGTTAACACAGTGACAACTAAACAGAGATCCAACATGTTGGTTGTGGTTAACACAGTGACAACTAAACAGAGATCCAGCATGTTGGTTGTGGTTAACACAGTGACAACTAAACAGAGACCCAGCATGTTGGTTGTGGTTAACACAGTGACAACTAAACAGAGATCCAGCATGTTGGTTGTGGTTAACACAGTGACAACTAAACAGAGATCCAACATGTTGGTTGTGGTTAACACAGTGACAACTAATTATTGAAGGTCAATTGTTCTATTAATTATCTCTTAGAAATAAAACATTTACTAACAGACACATCCAAACAGTCAGGTGATTTAATGCATCACATGAACATGTAGTTGTGATTTATATTTTTCACCTTTTATCCATCTAGTGGAACTAATAATAATAATAATAACAATAATAATAATAATATAATATTAATAATCAAATATTAATAATACAACTATAATATATATAATATAATATTCATAATAATAATGTCTCATTCTAGTGTGTTGCTTTGTTCAACAGGTATGATATTATTCTGCTGTTACTGAATTCAGTTCATAATAACAACGTTAAGAAAAGTCTGTTCAGTGGTTTCATACCAAACTACACAGGAAGCAGGAGCTCATTGTAATTTAGAAAACAACACATGTTCTGATATTCTGAAAGACGATGTACAACTTATACATAAAACATATAGAAATTGTAAAATAACCACAATATACGAATATAGGAACAACATGTTTTTGAATGTGACTTGCCTACGCCCAGTTAGCACCATTTTGTATGATTGAAATGTCACGTAGCTGTCCCAGGTGAAATGGACTGTTAGATCTGAGTGCTTTACTTTCATTCACTATACTAAAATAACACCATACATTTAATGTCTCTACACACTTTACAATAATCCCTGGGAAGATTCTTACCTTGTAGCCTGAATTCACAACCAGAACATGTCAAGTCATTGAGATATTTTCCGTTGTGCTGAGAGAGCAGCTTCCTGATGACAAGTGTCTCTGTATCTGTGTTCTAGGTATAGTTGATCTTTGGATGTAATAATATCTGTTCAAAGTCTAGTGACACAACACCGTAGTATATCATAAACATAACAGCAGTTGGCCAGTAAAGGTTATGGCATACTATAAAACAGGGTTCGTCAACTAGGTTTGGCTTCGGGACAATTTATTTCTGAGTAAAAGTCGGCGGGCCAGAACATAATTAGCATAAATTTTAGCACAATGAATAGGCTGAATTAATGAATAGGCTGAATTAATGAATAGGCTGAATTAATGAATAGGTCTACACTACAAATTTAACAACATATTAACACATTTGATTAGTACATAATACATTCAGTGACAATAAAATAATTTAGATCTCATTAAGTTAATAAAATCACCAATATCTCTATTAAATTATAATTCTTTGTTTATTTCTCTGTGCGTTGATTGGTGGGGGAAAACAGCTCTAGTCCACACTACTTTTTTTAACGTCAACATTCATTCAGAACAATTAGCTTGATAGTGTTAGGTGGAGCAGCACAGGGGAACCCAAGAGCAGACTCAGACCAGGAAACTGATAGTGTTAGGTGGAGCAGCACAGGGGAACCCAAGAGCAGACTCAGACCAGGAAACTGATAGTGTTAGGAGGAGCAGCACAGGGGAACCCAAGAGCAGACTCAGACCAGGAAACTGATAGTGTTAGGTGGAGGGGAACCCAAGAGCAGACTCAGACCAGGAAACTGGATCAATAAACCAAAATATGTATTGCCAAACAGGGAGAGATGGAGTGCAGGCCAGAGGAAGCTCGGGTGGGTTGTAGGAAACCAGATGTGGAGGCTGAGGTTGGAGTGAGCTGGGTTGAGACAGGGTAAACAGGTCCGGAGGGAAATCCAAGGGAGTGATGGTGAGCTGAATACAGAACAGGGTAGCAGGGTGGTGAGATGTGGAACAGGAGACAGGAACCAGAGTCAGACTGGCAAAACTGCAGTGAGAGGATAAACAGCGTCAGGCAGGGAAACAGGCACAGCAGGGTAACAGGATCTGGAATAATCATAAATAGCTAGAAGCATATATTGACTGAGCAGAGATTACGATCTGGCAGAGTGGAAGTGGCAGGACTGAGTATTTGTAGAGGTCTTGATTATGGAACGGGTTGCAGCTGGTGGGGATCTGCTCTGACTCCAGCACACCTGTCTCCAACCACACAATCACACAGAGTGGTAGAGGGAGAGAGAGAGTGTGTACTGGGGGAGTGGCTGCAGGTCAAGAAGACACCAGATGAACACAAGAGGGCGTAGCAGGAGCAGATGTGACAGATAGCAAGAGAACATGTCGCTCTCAAAAAGTAGCAAAAGAAAATCGAAGTTTCAGGGAAGAACGGACAGAGAGATATGCATTCATCTAACCATCTATCTCCATACAGACAGAGAGATATACATTCATCTAACCATCTATCTCCATACAGACAGAGAGATATGCATTCATCTAACCATCTATCTCCATACAGACAGAGAGATATGCATTCATCTAACCATCTATCTCCATACAGAGAGATATGCATTCATCTAACCATCTATCTCCATACAGACAGAGAGATATGCATTCATCTAACCATCTATCTCCATACAGACAGAGAGATATGCATTCATCTAACCATCTATCTCCATACAGACAGAGAGATATGCATTCATCTAACCATCTATCTCCATACAGAGAGATATGCATTCATCTAACCATCTATCTCCAGACAGAGAGATATGCATTCATCTAACCATCTATCTCCAGACAGAGAGATATGCATTCATCTAACCATCTATCTCCATACAGACAGAGAGATATGCATTCATCTAACCATCTATCTCCATACAGACAGAGAGATATGCATTCATCTAACCATCTATCTCCATACAGAGAGATATACATTCATCTAACCATCTATCTCCATACAGAGAGATATACATTCATCTAACCATCTATCTCCATACAGAGAGATATGCATTCATCTAACCATCTATCTCCATACAGACAGAGAGATATGCATTCATCTAACCATCTATCTCCATACAGAGAGATATACATTCATCTAACCATCTATCTCCATACAGACAGAGAGATATACATTCATCTAACCATCTATTTAATACAGACAGAGAGATATGCATTCATCTCACCATCTATCTCCATACAGACAGAGAGATATGCATTCATCTAACCATCTATCTCCATACAGACAGAGAGATATACATTCATCTCACCATCTATCTCCATACAGACAGAGAGATATACATTCATCTAACCATCTATCTCCATACAGACAGAGAGATATGCATTCATCTAACCATCTATCTCCATACAGACAGAGAGATATACATTCATCTAACCATCTATCTCCATACAGACAGAGAGATATGCATTCATCTAACCATCTATCTCCATACAGACAGAGAGATATGCATTCATCTAACCATCTATCTCCATACAGAGAGATATGCATTCATCTAACCATCTATCTCCATACAGACAGAGAGATATGCATTCATCTAACCATCTATCTCCATACAGACAGAGAGATATGCATTCATCTAACCATCTATCTCCATACAGACAGAGAGATATACATTCATCTAACCATCTATCTCCATACAGAGAGATATGCATTCATCTAACCATCTATCTCCATACAGACAGAGAGATATGCATTCATCTAACCATCTATCTCCATACAGAGAGATATACATTCATCTAACCATCTATCTCCATACAGACAGAGAGATATGCATTCATCTAACCATCTATCTCCATACAGACAGAGAGATATACATTCATCTAACCATCTATCTCCATACAGACAGAGAGATATACATTCATCTAACCATCTATCTCCATACAGAGAGATATGCATTCATCTAACCATCTATCTCCATACAGACAGAGAGATATGCATTCATCTAACCATCTATCTCCATACAGACAGAGAGATATACATTCATCTAACCATCTATCTCCATACAGACAGAGAGATATGCATTCATCTAACCATCTATCTCCATACAGAGAGATATGCATTCATCTAACCATCTATCTCCATACAGACAGAGAGATATACATTCATCTAACCATCTATCTCCATACAGACAGAGAGATATGCATTCATCTAACCATCTATCTCCATACAGACAGAGAGATATACATTCATCTAACCATCTATCTCCATACAGAGAGATATACATTCATCTAACCATCTATCTCCATACAGACAGAGAGATATGCATTCATCTAACCATCTATCTCCATACAGACAGAGAGATATGCATTCATCTAACCATCTATCTCCATACAGAGAGATATGCATTCATCTAACCATCTATCTCCATACAGACAGAGAGATATGCATTCATCTAACCATCTATCTCCATACAGACAGAGAGATATGCATTCATCTAACCATCTATCTCCATACAGACAGAGAGATATACATTCATCTAACCATCTATCTCCATACAGAGAGATATGCATTCATCTAACCATCTATCTCCATACAGACAGAGAGATATGCATTCATCTAACCATCTATCTCCATACAGACAGAGAGATATGCATTCATCTAACCATCTATCTCTATACAGACAGAGAGATATGCATTCATCTAACCATCTATCTCCATACAGACAGAGAGATATACATTCATCTAACCATCTATCTCCATACAGACAGAGAGATATACATTCATCTAACCATTTATCTCCACTGCCAAGCCAGTGTGTCTTGTTTGCAATGAAAATATCACTGTTTTCAAATAATTCAATCTCAGTCTGCATTATGAATCTAAGCATTATACTTTCAAAGTGGACTTCCCGCCCCAGACAGAGGCCTTCCCGCCCCAGACAGAGGCCTTCCCGCTCCAGACAGAGTCCTTCCCGCTCCAGACAGAGGCCTTCCCGCCCCAGACAGAGGCCTTCCCGCCCCAGACAGAGGCCTTCCCGCCCCAGACAGAGGCCTTCCCGCCCCAGACAGAGGCCTTCCCGCCCCAGACAGAGGCCTTCCCGCCCCAGACAGAGGCCTTCACGCCCCAGACAGAGGCCTTCCCGCCCCAGACAGAGGCCTTCCCACCCCAGACTGAGGCCTTCCCGCCCCAGACAGAGACCTTCCCGCCCCAGACAGAGGCCTTCCCGCCCCAGACAGAGGCCTTCCCGCCCCAGACAGAGGCCTTCCCGCCCCAGACAGAGGCCTTCCCGCTCCAGACAGAGTCCTTCCCGCTCCAGACAGAGGCCTTCCCGCCCCAGACTGAGGCCTTCGCGCCCCAGACAGAGGACCGACGCAGAACAATTGAAGCATTAACTACAAGCTGCAAACACTGCAGCAGAATCCTCCTTCGTGGCCTGACCCAACAACAGAAGGTCACACGGCAGTAGAATCCTCCTTCGTGGCCTGACCCAACAACAGAAGGTCAAAGTGCTTCCTAAAAGCATCCTGGGTTCTAACCAATCACAACATGCCCTTCACAGACGCAGAGCTGTTTAAAAAGTGCATGGTGACAGTTTTGGAGGAATTGGCTACAGACAGGTATATGGATAGCATAATTGTGTCTGTCAAACAGGTGCCCCTGTCTGCGTCAACAGCCGGACGCCGTATCCGTGCTCTGAAGGATGATGTGCATAGGATTGTTCTGGAGTGGCTCAGTCAGGCTGAGCATTTCCCCTGGCTATTGATGAGAGAACTGTTGTTCCCCTGGCTATTGATGAGAGAACTGTTGTTCCCCTGGCTATTGATGAGAGAACTGTTGTTCCCCTGGCTATTGATGAGAGAACTGTGGTTCCCCTGGCTATTGATGAGAGAACTGTTGTTCCCCTGGCTATTGATGAGAGAACTGTTGTTCCCCTGGCTATTGATGAGAGTACTGTTGTTCCCCTGGCTATTGATGAGAGAACTGTTGTTCCCCTGGCTATTGATGAGAGAACTGACAACACCGATGTAGCACAGTTGTGTGTATATGTCCGTTATCTTCATGGAAATGACTTTAAAGAAGAGCTACTGGCACTGATTCCCCTGGAAGGACACACCACCGGGGACGTTCCCCAGGAAGGACACACCCCCGGGGACGTTCCCTTGGAAGGACACACCACCGGGGATGTTCCCCTGGAAGGACACACCCCCGGGGACGTTCCCTTGGAAGGACACACCACCGGGGATGTTCCCCTGGAAGGACACACCACCGGGGACGTTCCCCTGGAAGGACACACCCCCGGGGACGTTCCCTTGGAAGGACACACCACCGGGGATGTTCCCCTGGAAGGACACACCCCCGGGGACGTTCCCTTGGAAGGACACACCACCGGGGATGTTCCCCTGGAAGGACACACAACCGGGGACGTTCCCCTGGTAGGACACACCACCGGGGACGTTCCCCTGGAAGGACACACCACCGGGGACGTTCCCCTGGAAGGACACACCACAGGGGCCTGGTCAGCAGGTTGAAGGAGATCGCCCCACAAATGAATGGCTTGCATTGTTTCATCCATCAGAGTGTGCTGTGTGTCAGACTAAACATGGTTTACATTGTCTCATCCATCAGAGTGTGCTGTGTACCAGACTAAACATGGTTTACATTGTCTCATCCATCAGAGTGTGCTGTGTGTCAGACTAAACATGGTTTACATTGTCTCATCCATCAGAGTGTGCTGTGTGTCAGACTAAACATGGTTTACATTGTCTCATCCATCAGAGTGTGCTGTGTGTCAGACTAAACATGGTTTACATTGTCTCATCCATCAGAGTGTGCTGTGTACCAGAGTAAACATGGTTTACATTGTCTCATCCATCAGAGTGTGCTGTGTACCAGACTAAACATGGTTTACATTGTCTCATCCATCAGAGTGTGCTGTGTGTCAGACTAAACATGGTTTACATTGTCTCATCCATCAGAGTGTGCTGTGTACCAGACTAAACATGGTTTACATTGTCTCATCCATCAGAGTGTGCTGTGTACCAGACTAAACATGGTTTACATTGTCTCATCCATCAGAGTGTGCTGTGTGTCAGACTAAACATGGTTTACATTGTCTCATCCATCAGAGTGTGCTGTGTACCAGACTAAACATGGTTTACATTGTCTCATCCATCAGAGTGTGCTGTGTACCAGACTAAACATGGTTTACATTGTCTCATCCATCAGAGTGTGTCAGACTAAACATGGTCTACATTGTCTCATCCATCAGAGTGTGCTGTGTGTCAGACTAAACATGGTTTACATTGTCTCATCCATCAGAGTGTGCTGTGTACCAGACTAAACATGGTTTACATTGTCTCATCCATCAGAGTGTGCTGTGTACCAGACTAAACATGGTTTACATTGTCTCATCCATCAGAGTGTGCTGTGTACCAGACTAAACATGGTTTACATTGTCTCATCCATCAGAGTGTGCTGTGTGTCAGACTAAACATGGTCTACATTGTCTCATCCATCAGAGTGTGCTGTGAGTCAGACTAAACATGGTTTACATTGTCTCATCCATCAGAGTGTGCTGTGAGTCAGACTAAACATGGTTTACATTGTCTCATCCATCAGAGTGTGCTGTGTACCAGACTAAACATGGTTTACATTGTCTCATCCATCAGAGTGTGCTGTGTACCAGACTAAACATGGTCTACATTGTCTCATCCATCAGAGTGTGCTGTGTACCAGACTAAACATGGTTTACATTGTCTCATCCATCAGAGTGTGCTGTGTACCAGACTAAACATGGTCTACATTGTCTCATCCATCATAGTGTGCTGTGTGTCAGACTAAACATGGTCTACATTGTCTCATCCATCAGAGTGTGCTGTGTGTCAGACTAAACATGGTTTACATTGTCTCATCCATCAGAGTGTGCTGTGTACCAGACTAAACATGGTTTACATTGTCTCATCCATCAGAGTGTGCTGTGTGTCAGACTAAACATGGTTTACATTGTCTCATCCATCAGAGTGTGCTGTGTGTCAGACTAAACATGGTCTACATTGTCTCATCCATCAGAGTGTGCTGTGTACCAGACTAAACATGGTTTACATTGTCTCATCCATCAGAGTGTGCTGTGTGTCAGACTAAACATGGTCTACATTGTCTCATCCATCAGAGTGTGCTGTGTACCAGACTAAACATGGTTTACATTGTCTCATCCATCAGAGTGTGCTGTGTACCAGACTAAACATGGTCTACATTGTCTCATCCATCAGAGTGTGCTGTGTACCAGACTAAACATGGTTTACATTGTCTCATCCATCAGACTGTGCTGTGTGTCAGACTAAACATGGTTTACATTGTCTCATCCATCAGAGTGTGCTGTGTGTCAGACTAAACATGGTTTACATTGTCTCATCCATCAGAGTGTGCTGTGTGTCAGACTAAACATGGTCTACATTGTCTCATCCATCAGAGTGTGCTGTGTACCAGACTAAACATGGTTTACATTGTCTCATCCATCAGAGTGTGCTGTGTACCAGACTAAACATGGTCTACATTGTCTCATCCATCAGAGTGTGCTGTGTGTCAGACTAAACATGGTTTACATTGTCTCATCCATCAGAGTGTGCTGTGTACCAGACTAAACATGGTCTACATTGTCTCATCCATCAGAGTGTGCTGTGTGTCAGACTAAACATGGTTTACATTGTCTCATCCATCAGAGTGTGCTGTGTGTCAGACTAAACATGGTCTACATTGTCTCATCCATCAGAGTGTGCTGTATGTCAGACTAAACATGGTCTACATTGTCTCATCCATCAGAGTGTGTTGTGTGTCAGACTAAACATGGTTTACATTGTCTCATCCATCAGAGTGTGCTGTGTACCAGACTAAACATGGTCTACATTGTCTCATCCATCAGAGTGTGCTGTGTACCAGACTAAACATGGTTTACATTGTCTCATCCATCAGAGTGTGCTGTGGTTTACATTGTCTCATCCATCAGAGTGTGCTATGTGTCAGACTAAACATGGTTTACATTGTCTCATCCATCAGAGTGTGCTGTGTACCAGACTAAACATGGTTTACATTGTCTCATCCATCAGAGTGTGCTGTGTACCAGACTAAACATGGTCTACATTGTCTCATCCATCAGAGTGTGCTGTGTACCAGACTAAACATGGTCTACATGGTCTCATCCATCAGAGTGTGCTGTGTGTCAGACTAAACATGGTTTACATTGTCTCATCCATCAGAGTGTGCTGTGTGTCAGACTAAACATGGTTTACATTGTCTCATCCATCAGAGTGTGCTGTGTGTCAGACTAAACATGGTTTACATTGTCTCATCCATCAGAGTGTGCTGTGTACCAGACTAAACATGGTTTACATTGTCTCATCCATCAGAGTGTGCTGTGTACCAGACTAAACATGGTTTACATTGTCTCATCCATCAGAGTGTGCTGTGTACCAGACTAAACATGGTTTACATTGTCTCATCTATCAGAGTGTGCTGTGTACCAGACTAAACATGGTTTACATTGTCTCATCCATCAGAGTGTGCTGTGTACCAGACTAAACATGGTTTACATTGTCTCATCCATCAGAGTGTGCTGTGTACCAGACTAAACATGGTTTACATTGTCTCATCCATCAGAGTGTGCTGTGTACCAGACTAAACATGGTTTACATTGTCTCATCCATCAGAGTGTGCTGTGTACCAGACTAAACATGGTTTACATTGTCTCATCCATCAGAGTGTGCTGTGTACCAGACTAAACATGGTCTACATTGTCTCATCCATCAGAGTGTGCTGTGTACCAGACTAAACATGGTCTACATTGTCTCATCCATCAGAGTGTGCTGTGTACCAGACTAAACATGGTTTACATTGTCTCATCCATCAGAGTGTGCTGTGTACCAGACTAAACATGGTTTACATTGTCTCATCCATCAGAGTGTGCTGTGTACCAGACTAAACATGGTTTACATTGTCTCATCCATCAGAGTGTGCTGTGTGTCAGACTAAACATGGTTTACATTGTCTCATCCATCAGAGTGTGCTGTGTACCAGACTAAACATGGTCTACATTGTCTCATCCATCAGAGTGTGCTGTGTACCAGACTAAACATGGTTTACATTGTCTCATCCATCAGAGTGTGCTGTGTACCAGACTAAACATGGTTTACATTGTCTCATCCATCAGAGTGTGCTGTGTGTCAGACTAAACGCTGAGCTAAAAGATGTGATGGATAAAGTCATGCGCATAATTACCTTTGTCAGGGGGACATCAAGCAACACAACACCGTCTTTTCCTCAAGCTGGTGACAGAATCAGAGGAGGCCATCAGGATGATCTCCTGCTTCACAACAACGTGCGCTGGCTGAGTAAAGGAAAAGCAAGCTGGTGACAGAATCAGAGGAGGCCATCCAGGATTATCTCCTGCTTCACAGCAACGTGCGCTGGCTGAGTAAAGGAAAAGCAAGCTGGTGACAGAATCAGAGGAGGCCATCAGGATGATCTCCTGCTTCACAGCAACGTGCGCTGGCTGAGTAAAGGAAAAGCAAGCTGGTGACAGAATCAGAGGAGGCCATCAGGATGATCTCCTGCTTCACCACAACATGCGCTGGCTGAGTAAAGGAAAAGCAAGCTGGTGACAGAATCAGAGGAGGCCATCAGGATGATCTCCTGCTTCACCACAACATGCGCTGGCTGAGTAAAGGAAAAGCAAGCTGGTGACAGAATCAGAGGAGACCATCAGGATGATCTCCTGCTTCACATCAACGTGCGCTGGCTGAGTAAAGGAAAAGCAAGCTGGTGACAGAATCAGAGGAGGCCATCCAGGATGATCTCCTGCTTCACAACAACGTGCGCTGGCTGAGTAAAGGAAAAGCAAGCTGGTGACAGAATCAGAGGAGGCCATCAGGATGATCTCCTGCTTCACCACAACATGCGCTGGCTGAGTAAAGGAAAAGCAAGCTGGTGACAGAATCAGAGGAGGCCATCCAGGATGATCTCCTGCTTCACAACAACGTGCGCTGGCTGAGTAAAGGAAAAGCAAGCTGGTGACAGAATCAGAGGAGGCCATCCAGGATGATCTCCTGCTTCACAACAACGTGCGCTGGCTGAGTAAAGGAAAAGCAAGCTGGTGACAGAATCAGAGGAGGCCATCCAGGATGATCTCCTGCTTCATAACAACGTGCGCTGGCTGAGTAAAGGAAAAGCAAGCTGGTGACAGAATCAGAGGAGGCCATCCAGGATGATCTCCTGCTTCACAACAACGTGCGCTGGCTGAGTAAAGGAAAAGCAAGCTGGTGACAGAATCAGAGGAGGCCATCAGGATGATCTCCTGCTTCACCACAACATGCGCTGGCTGAGTAAAGGAAAAGCAAGCTGGTGACAGAATCAGAGGAGACCATCAGGATGATCTCCTGCTTCACATCAACGTGCGCTGGCTGAGTAAAGGAAAAGCAAGCTGGTGACAGAATCAGAGGAGGCCATCCAGGATGATCTCCTGCTTCACAACAACGTGCGCTGGCTGAGTAAAGGAAAAGCAAGCTGGTGACAGAATCAGAGGAGGCCATCAGGATGATCTCCTGCTTCACCACAACATGCGCTGGCTGAGTAAAGGAAAAGCAAGCTGGTGACAGAATCAGAGGAGGCCATCCAGGATGATCTCCTGCTTCACAACAACGTGCGCTGGCTGAGTAAAGGAAAAGCAAGCTGGTGACAGAATCAGAGGAGGCCATCCAGGATGATCTCCTGCTTCACAACAACGTGCGCTGGCTGAGTAAAGGAAAAGCAAGCTGGTGACAGAATCAGAGGAGGCCATCCAGGATGATCTCCTGCTTCATAACAACGTGCGCTGGCTGAGTAAAGGAAAAGCAAGCTGGTGACAGAATCAGAGGAGGCCATCCAGGATGATCTCCTGCTTCACAACAACGTGCGCTGGCTGAGTAAAGGAAAAGCAAGCTGGTGACAGAATCAGAGGAGGCCATCAGGATGATCTCCTGCTTCACCACAACATGCGCTGGCTGAGTAAAGGAAAAGCAAGCTGGTGACAGAATCAGAGGAGGCCATCAGGATGATCTCCTGCTTCACCACAACATGCGCTGGCTGAGTAAAGGAAAAGCAAGCTGGTGACAGAATCAGAGGAGACCATCAGGATGATCTCCTGCTTCACATCAACGTGCGCTGGCTGAGTAAAGGAAAAGCAAGCTGGTGACAGAATCAGAGGAGGCCATCCAGGATGATCTCCTGCTTCACAACAACGTGCGCTGGCTGAGTAAAGGAAAAGCAAGCTGGTGACAGAATCAGAGGAGGCCATCAGGATGATCTCCTGCTTCACCACAACGTGCGCTGGCTGAGTAAAGGAAAAGCAAGCTGGTGACAGAATCAGAGGAGGCCATCCAGGATGATCTCCTGCTTCACAACAACGTGCGCTGGCTGAGTAAAGGAAAAGCAAGCTGGTGACAGAATCAGAGGAGGCCATCCAGGATGATCTCCTGCTTCACAACAACGTGCGCTGGCTGAGTAAAGGAAAAGCAAGCTGGTGACAGAATCAGAGGAGGCCATCCAGGATGATCTCCTGCTTCATAACAACGTGCGCTGGCTGAGTAAAGGAAAAGCAAGCTGGTGACAGAATCAGAGGAGGCCATCCAGGATGATCTCCTGCTTCACAACAACGTGCGCTGGCTGAGTAAAGGAAAAGCAAGCTGGTGACAGAATCAGAGGAGACCATCAGGATGATCTCCTGCTTCACAACAACGTGCGCTGGCTGAGTAAAGGAAAAGCAAGCTGGTGACAGAATCAGAGGAGACCATCAGGATGATCTCCTGCTTCACATCAACGTGCGCTGGCTGAGTAAAGGAAAAGCAAGCTGGTGACAGAATCAGAGGAGGCCATCCAGGATGATCTCCTGCTTCACAACAACGTGCGCTGGCTGAGTAAAGGAAAAGCAAGCTGGTGACAGAATCAGAGGAGGCCATCCAGGATGATCTCCTGCTTCACAACAACGTGCGCTGGCTGAGTAAAGGAAAAGCTCCAGAGCCATTCTGTCAGCTGCATGACCAGGTTGTGGATTTTGTCAGAAAAAGCAAAATGAGGGCAGCAGCTGACCACCTTCGTATTCTGGAAATTGAGGAATTCCTCTCAGATGTTACTTTTTTGGCGACATTCTGTAACTTAAACGGGTTAAATCTGCAGAAACAAGGAAGAGGGAAAACAGTTGTTTACTTGAGGCCTTTAGTAGGAAGCTTGACTTGTTCAATATGGACTCTAGAAGGCTAGACAGGCAGAGGGACCAGACAACTTCTCCTCCAGATCTGAAGACTACAGCAGCCCAACGATATCATTTCATTTTAATGTGATATTCTTACAGTCCGTCCTGGTGGATAATTCTCCTCCCTTGCTAAGAAAACGGTACCCTCGCTGGATAAGGCCGCAATTGTTCTGTCGTTAAAGGATCAGGCTATCAGGATCAGGTTATCAGGATCAGGTTATCAGGATCAGGTTATCAGGACCAGGTTATCAGGATCAGGTTATCAGGATCAGGTTATCAGGATCAGGTTATCAGGATCAGGTTATCAGGATCAGGTTATCAGGATCAGGTTATCAGGATCAGGTTATCAGGATCAGGTTATCAGGATCAGGTTATCAGGATCAGGTTATCAGGATCAGGTTATCAGGATCAGGTTATCAGGATCAGATTATCAGGATCAGATTATCAGGATCAGATTATCAGGATCAGGTTATCAGGATCAGGTTATCAGGATCAGGTTATCAGGATCAGGTTATCAGGATCAGGTTATCAGGATCAGGTTATCAGGATCAGGTTATCAGGACCAGGTTGCTCATTTGTGGCCTGCTGGAGGTCATTTTGCAGGGCTCTGGCAGTGCTCCTCCTTGCACAAAGGCAGAGGTAGCGGTCCTGCTGCTGGGTTGTTGCCCTCCTACGGCCTCCTCCACGTCTCCTGATGTACTGGCCTGTCTCCTGGTAGCGCCTCCATGCTCTGGACACTACGCTGACAGACACAGCAAACCTTCTTGCCACAGCTCGCATTGATGTGCCATCCTGGATGAGCTGCACTACCTGAGCCACTTGTGTGGGTTGTAGACTCCGTCTCATGCTACCACTAGAGTGAAAGCACCGCCAGCATTCAAAAGTGACCAAAACATCAGCCAGGAAGCATAGGAACTGAGAAGTGGTCTGTGGTCACCACCTGCAGAACCACTCCTTTATTGGGGGTGTCTTGCTAATTGCCTATAATTTCCACCTTTGTCTATTCCATTTGCACAACAGCATGTGAAATGCATTGTCAATCAGTGTTGCTTCCTAAGTGGACAGTTTGATTTCACAGAAGTGTGATTGACTTGGAGTTACATTGTGTTGTTTAAGTGTTCCCTTTATTTTTTTGAGCAGTGTATATAACCTGCAAATTTTGTCATCAGGCCACAGAGGATCCTCCGTTCTAACAGCAGACTGAAGGTTCCCTCCAGATTGGTCCTCAATCTGTTCCTCTGCAGTCTGTGGAGTGCAGTCTGGAAGAGACTGCTGGTGGGGGACCATCAATCTGTTACTCTGCAGTCTGTGGAGTACAGTCTGGAAGAGACTGCTGGTGGGGGACCATCAATCTGTTCCTCTGCAGTCTGTGGAGTGCAGTCTGGAAGAGACTGCTGGTGGGGGACCATCAATCTGTTCCTCTGCAGTCTGTGGAGTGCAGTCTGGAAGAGACTGCTGGTGGGGGACCATCAATCTGTTCCTCTGCAGTCTGTGGAGTGCAGTCTGGAAGAGACTGCTGGTGGGGGACCATCAATCTGTTCCTCTGCAGTCTGTGGAGTACAGTCTGGAAGAGACTGCTGGTGGGGGACCATCAATCGGTTCCTCTGCAGTCTGTGGAGTGCAGTCTGGAAGAGACTGCTGGTGGGGGACCATCAATCTGTTACTCTGCAGTCTGTGGAGTACAGTCTGGAAGAGACTGCTGGTGGGGGACCATCAATCTGTTACTCTGCAGTCTGTGGAGTACAGTCTGGAAGAGACTGCTGGTGGGGGACCATCAATCTGTTCCTCTGCAGTCTGTGGAGTGCAGTCTGGAAGAGACTGCTGGTGGGGGACCATCAATCTGTTACTCTGCAGTCTGTAAAGTGCAGTCTGGAAGAGACTGCTGGTGGGGGACCATCGATGGAGGATGCTGTTCTTCCTCTCCATCGTCTTCAGTTTTCTGTCATCAGAAAGGTTCTAAATACTTTGACCAGGGAGATCAATTATATTCATTGATCTAACAATTACACTGTTAAAAACTGAGGAAGTACCTCTCCATCTGCACAAGCTGAAAAACAGCTGTTCCATCTCCACTTTCCTGCTGTGCCCTGATAATAAAACATGGATTAGAGAGGGCAGACAATAATGCATGCTGAAAAATAACATCTTAGTTTAGTCATTTGAAATGAATTACATACATTGTAATTGTATGTTGCTGGAACATTGCAACATATTGCTCCTCCCAGCACAGAGCAGGTTTTTGCCTCTCAATGGTGACACTGACATTCCTGCCCCAATCCCTAATGGTGTCCAGTGTTGTTCCTACAACATAACACTGACATTCCTGCCCCAATCCCTAATGGTGTCCAGTGTTGTTCCTACAACATAACAACACTGACATTCCTGCCCCAATCCCTAATGGTGTCCAGTGTTGTTCCTACAACATAACACTGACATTCCTGCCCCAATCCCTAATGGTGTCCAGTGTTGTTCCTACAACATAACACTGACATTCCTGCCCCAATCCCTAATGGTGTCCAGTGTTGTTCCTAAAACATAACACTGACATTCCTGCCCCAATCCCTAATGGTGTCCAGTGTTGTTCCTACAACATAACAACACTGACATTCCTGCCCCAATCCCTAATGGTGTCCAGTGTTGTTCCTAAAACATAACACTGACATTCCTGCCCCAATCCCTAATGGTGTCCAGTGTTGTTCCTACAACATAACACTGACATTCCTGCCCCAATCCCTAATGGTGTCCAGTGTTGTTCCTTCAACATAACAACACTGACATTCCTGACCCAATCCCTAATGGTGTCCAGTGTTGTTCCTACAACATAACACTGACATTCCTGCCCCAATCCCTAATGGTGTCCAGTGTTGTTCCTACAACATAACACTGACATTCCTGCCCCAATCCCTAATGGTGTCCAGTGTTATTCCTACAACATAACACTGACATTCCTGCCCCAATCCCTAATGGTGTCCAGTGTTGTTCCTACAACATAACAACACTGACATTCCTGCCCCAATCCCTAATGGTGTCCAGTGTTGTTCCTACAACATAACACTGACATTCCTGCCCCAATCCCTAATGGTGTCCAGTGTTGTTCCTACAACATAACATAATAGCTCATTTTTGCTCATTTTTGCTTATATTATTGATACAATGGTTTACCTGGAAGAGACTGCAATTTTTGCCATTTCCCTTTCTGCCTCTGTTGCAACTTCTGTTGCTGGGAAAACCTCTGTGGCAGAGAGTCCACTACGACAGAACAGGACATGTTAGGAACATCACTAGAGTCAACTACAACAAAACAACAGGACATGTTAGGAACATCACTAGAGTCCACTACAACAGAATAACAGGACATGTTAGGAACATCACTAGAGTCCACTACAACAGAATAACAGGACATGTTAGGAACATCACTAGAGTCCACTACAATAACAGCAGGTTCACCCTATCTGGCATCAATGTCCTCCATGAAGATGAGATTGATGTTCTGGCCTCTCATCCCCTCCTTCATCTCTCAGCAGGTTCACTGCATCTGGCATCAATGTCCTCCATGAAGAAGAGATTGATGTTCTGGCCTCTCATCCCCTCCTCCATCTCTCAGCAGGTTCACTGCATTTGACAAACTAAAGAAGAGATACATCATTATTTACACACTAAATTAATCAAACACTGAAAAAGAATATTCAAAATAAACTGAAAAAAACTCCTTATTACTGCATCCCACCTGTTCAGGAAGTGAAGCTGGTGGTCACGCTGGCAGGAAACCCCCAACACACCTGTCACCCTTTTTCATGTTCAGGAAGTGAAGCTGGTGGTCACGCTGGCAGGAAACCCCCAACACACCTGTCACCCTTTTTCATGTTCAGGAAGTGAAGCTGGTGGTCACGCTGGCAGGAAACCCCCAACACACCTGTCACCCTTTTTCATGTTCAGGAAGTGAAGCTGGTCGTCACGCTGGCAGGAAACCCCCAACACACCTGTCACCCTTTTTCATGTTCTTTATAGTTGTTGGACCCCAGGAAGAGGAGCTGCTGGTTTTAGTGTCAACTTGAATTAGAGTGTGGCTGTGGAAGACTGGTCCCTTGATGATGTCTGCAAGTGGCTGAGTACCAATGATCTCCATGATTCCATCCCATCATTCCAAGGTTCACAGTCTTTCTGAAGAATGCCAACTCTATTCAATAGTCCACTTTGCAACGAGCAAACTTTCTCTGTGTCCAGATGACTCACACATATTGTCCTCTATCACCAGCATGAACCACATGTTCTAATTACCTGTGGAGTTAATGAGGGAAAACAAATAGATGTTTCAGCGTCTATCGGTCACACATCTACCAAAACCACAGAGAGCTTTTCAGAGACAACTTAGATGAGAATTGCCCTCATGATGAATTTGAGACTGGGACTGATCCCATTGAAGATGACTGTAACGAACGTCGTCGGGAGAAGGAGAAGAGGACCAAGGTGCAGCCTGGGTAGTATTCATAATACTTTTAATAAATACGAATACTTGAACAAAAACAACAAAGTGTCACGCCCTGGCCTTAGTTATCTTTGTTTTCTGTATTATTTTAGTTAGGTCAGGGTGTGACAGGGGGGGATGTTTGTGTGTATTTGTCTAGTCTAGGGTGTTTGTATTGTATAGGGGGTTTTGTAGAGTTCATGGGGTTGTGTTCAGTGTAGGTGTTTAGGAAAGTCTATGGTTGCCTGGTTTGGTTCTCAATCAGAGACAGCTGTTTATTGTTGTCTCTGATTGGGAGCCATATTTAAGGCAGCCATAGGCATTAGTCAGGTTGTGGGTAATTGTCTATGTCTATGTCTAAACGTTAGTAGCGTGTCTGTGCACTTTCGTTTTGTAGCTTCACGGTCGTTTGTTGTTTTGTTAGTTTGTAAAGTGTTTCGTTTCGTGTTCATCTTCTTCTCTAAATAAAGAGGATGTATTTATATCACGCTGCGCCTTGGTCCACTCATTCACCAGAAGACCATCGTGACACAAAGCGACAAACGAACAGTTCTGCAAAGTGCAATACACAAAACAGAAAACAACTACCCACAAACACAGGTGGAAACAGACTACCTAAGTATGGTTCTCAATCAGAGACAACGGTTGACAGCTGCCTCTGATTGGGAACCATACCAGGCCAAACACATAGAAAAGGACAACATAGAACAAAACATAGAATGCCCACCCCAACTCACGCCCTGACCAACCAAAATAGAGACATAAAAAGGATCTCTAAGGTCAGGGCGTGACAATGACATGAGTGATGTAGAGAGTCTGCCAGAGGCTGAATATGTTCAAAGCCACAGAGATCAACACTGAGCAGCTAATTGCAGGTCTCTAAAACAATATCTGTCTTTTTATTTAGTAAATCAGGAAAGAACACTGCATCCCAGCTACGGTACAGAATAACATTGTTGAGGACCTCAGAACCATTGTTGATGCATTATGACACTACAGTGATCCCCTCAGGTTTCATCTGACAAATAAACTAATAAATGTGGTTGAACAGGACCATCTCAGGGACTTGCTGAACAACTCTGCAGTATTTGAGGAATGCATTAGATGCATAATCTCTGAGTGGATGCTGGAGCATTACTGTGTGAAAGAATTGGACGTGGTCAGGACAACTGAAGTACCACTGAGCAACAAAGAAGGTTATAAAACAAGGTCATTTCAATACAGCTACATTTCCCCCAGGCTACATGAATATAAAGAGATATGAGACAAAACCATCATAATGAATCAGATTACATGGCCCCCAGGCTACATGAATATAAAGAGACATGAGACAAAACAATCATAATGAATCAGATTACATGGCCCCCAGGCTACATGAATATAAAGAGACATGAGACAAAACAATCATAATGAATCAGATTACATGGCCCCCAGGCTACATGAATATAAAGAGACATGAGACAAAACAATCATAATGAATCAGATTACATGGCCCCCAGGCTACGACTACGACTACGACAGGCTACGACTGATTGCCGACGTTATCTGCCCGAGGGATTTATCCAACCGGCACCTCCGTCCCGACGTTACCTGAACGCTCATCTGAGGCCCGCTAATCGTTAGCTGTCTTATCGGCTGCTATCTGAACAAAACCCCACTACACGGAACCTACCGACGGAAACGCACGAGGTATCTACAAACAGACCTCCATCCTATGCTGCTACCGATAGCCATATACCCGGCCAGCTGTCTGGATCGCACGACCCCAACCAACCTCTACTCACTGGACCCTTATTGATCACTCGATTAAGCATGCCTCTCCTTAATGTAAATATGCCTTGTCCATTGCTGTTCTGGTTAGTGTTTATTGGCTTATTTCACTGTAGAGATTCTAGCCCTGCTCTCTATACCATATCCAACCTCTCAGTTCCACCACCCACATATGCGATGACATCACCTGGTTTCAATGATGTTTCTAGAGACAAGATCTCTCTCATCATCACTCAATACCTAGGTTTACCTCCACTGTATTCACATCCTACCATACCTTTGTCTGTACATTATTCCTTTAAACTATTTTATCGCCCCCAGAAACTTCCTTTTACTCTCTGCTCTAGTAGCTCTAGGCGACCAATTCTCATAGCTTTTAGCCGTACCCTTATCCTACTCCTCCTCTGTTCCTCTGGTGATGTAGAGGTGAATCCAGGCCCTGCAGTACCTGGCTCCACTCCTATTCCCCAGGCGCTCTCTTTTGATGACTTCTGTAACCGTAATAGCCTTGGCTTCATGCATGTTAACATTAGAAGCCTCCTCCCTAAGTTTGTTTTGTTCACTGCTTTAGCACACTCTACCAACCCGGATGTTTTAGCCGTGTCTGAATCCTGGCTTAGAAAGACCACCAAAAATTCAGACATTTTCATCCCCAATTACAAGATTTTCAGACAAGATAGAACGGCCAAAGGGGGCGGTGTTGCAATCTACTGCAAAGACTGCCTGCAGAGTTCTGTTATACTATCCAGGTCTGTTCCCAAACAATTTGAACTTCTACTCTTAAAAATCCACCTCTCTAAAAACAAGTCTCTCACCGTTGCCGCCTGCTATAGACCACCCTCTGCCCCCAGCTGTGCTCTGGACACTATATGTGAACTGATTGCCCCCCATCTATCTTCAGAGCTCGTGCTGCTAGGCGACCTAAATTTGAACATGCTCAACACCCCAGCCACCCTACAATCTAAGCTTGATGCCCTCAATCTCACACAAATTATCAATGAACCTACCAGGTACCACCCCAATTCCGTAAACACGGGTACCCTCATAGATATCATCCTAACAAACTTGCCCTCCAAATACACCTCTGCTGTTTTCAACCAAGATCTCAGCGATCACTGCCTCATTGCCTGCATCCGTAATGGGTCAGCGGTCAAACGACCTCCACTCATCACTGTCAAACGCTCCCTGAAACACTTCAGCGAGCAGGCCTTCCTAATCGACCTGGCCGGGGTATCCTGGAAGGATATTGATCTCATCCCGTCAGTAGAGGATGCCTGGTCATTTTTTAAAAATGCCTTCCTCACCATCTTGAATAAGCATGCCCCATTCAAGAAATTTAGAACCAGGAACAGATATAGCCCTTGGTTCTCTCCTGACCTGACTGCCCTTAACCAACAGAAAAACATCCTATGGCGTTCTGCATTAGCATCGAACAGCCCCCGTGATATGCAACTTTTCAGGGAAGCCAGAAACCAATATACACAGGCAGTTAGAACAGCCAAGGCTAGCTTTTTCAAGCAGAAATTTGCTTCCTGCAACACAAATTCAAAAAAGTTCTGGGACACCGTAAAGTCCATGGAGAATAAGAACACCTCCTCCCAGCTTCCAACCGCTCTGAAGATAGGAAACACTGTCACCACCGACAAATCCACTATAATTGAGAATTTCAATAAGCATTTTTCTACGGCTGGCCATGCTTTCCACCTGGCTACCCCTACCCCGGACAACAGCACTGCCCTCCCCTCTGCTACTCGCCCAAGCCTTCCCCATTTCTCTTTCTCCCAAATACAGTCAGCTGATGTTCTTAATGAGCTGCAAAATCTGGACCCTTACAAATCAGCCGGGCTAGATAATCTGGACCCTTTCTTTCTAAAACTATCTGCTGAAATTGTTGCCACCCCTATTACTAGCCTCCTCAACCTCTCTTTCGTGTCGTCTGAGATCCCCAAAGATTGGAAAGCAGCTGCGGTTATCCCCCTCTTCAAAGGGGGGGACACCCTTGACCCTAACTGCTACAGACCTATATCTATCCTACCCTGCCTTTCTAAGGTCTTCGAAAGCCAAGTCAACAAACAGATTACCGACCATTTCGAATCACACCACACCTTCTCCACTATGCAATCTGGTTTCAGAGCTGGTCATGGGTGCACCTCAGCCACGCTCAAGGTCATAAACGATATCGTAACCGCCATCGATAGGAAACAATACTGTGCAGCCGTATTCATTGACCTGGCCAAGGCTTTTGACTCTGTCAATCACCACATCCTCATTGGCAGACTCGACAGCCTTGGTTTCTCTAATGATTGCCTCGCCTGGTTCACCAACTACTTCTCTGATCGAGTTCAGTGTGTCAAATCGGAGGGTCTGTTGTCCGGGCCTCTGGCAGTCTCTATGGGGGTGCCACAGGGTTCAATTCTTGGACCGACTCTCTTCTCTGCTTACATCAATGATGTTGCTCTTGCTGCTGGTGATTCTCTGATCCACCTCTACGCAGACGACACTATTCTGTATACTTCTGGCCCTTCTTTTGACACTGTGTTAACAACCCTCCAGGCGAGCTTCAATGCCATACAACTCTCCTTCCGTGGCCTCCAACTGCTCTTAAATACAAGTAAAACCAAATGCATGCTCTTCAACCGATCGCTGCCTGCTCCTGCCCGCCTGTCCAACATCACTACTTTGGACGGCTCTGACTTAGAATATGTGGACAACTACAAATACCTAGGTGTCTGGTTAGACTGTAAACTCTCCTTCCAGACCCACATCAAACATCTCCAATCCAAAGTCAAATCTAGAATTGGCTTCCTATTCCGCAACAAAGCATCCTTTACTCATGCTGCCAAACATACCCTTGTAAAACTGACCATCCTACCAATCCTCGACTTCGGTGATGTCATTTACAAAATAGCCTCCAAAACCCTACTCAATAAATTGGATGCAGTCTATCACAGTGCCATCCGTTTTGTCACCAAAGCCCCATATACTACCCACCACTGCGACCTGTACACTCTCGTTGGCTGGCCCTCGCTTCATACTCGTCGCCAAACCCACTGGTTCCAGGTCATCTACAAGACCCTGCTAGGTAAAGTTCCCCCTTATCTCAGCTCGCTGGTCACCATAGCAGCACCTACCTGTAGCACGCGCTCCAGCAGGTATATCTCTCTAGTCACCCCCAAAACCAATTCTTCCTTTGGACGCCTCTCCTTCCAGTTCTCTGCTGCCAATGACTGGAACGAACTACAAAAATCTCTGAAACTGGAAACACCTATCTCCCTCACTAGCTTTAAGCACCAGCTGTCAGAGCAGCTCATAGATTACTGCACCTGTACATAACCCATCTACAATTTAGCCCAAACAACTACCTCTTTACCTACTGTATTTATTTGTTAATTTATTTTGCTCCTTTGCACCCCATTATTTCTGTCTCTACTTTGCACTTTCTTCCACTGCAAACCAACCATTCCAGTGTTTTTTAGTTTTTATTTTACTTGCTGTGTTGTACTCACTTCGCCTCCATGGCCTTTTTATATTTTTATTTATTTATACATATATCTGTTTGCCTTCACCTCCCTTATCTCACCTCACTTGCTCACATTGTATATAGACTTATTTTTTTTTCACTGTATTATTGACTATATGTTTGTTTTACTCCATGTGTAACTATGTGTTGTTGTATGTGTCGAACTGCTTTGCTTTATCTTGGCCAGGTCGCAATTGTAAATGAGAACGTGTTCTCAATTTGCCTACCTGGTTAAATAAAGGTTAAATAAATAAAATAAATAAATAAACATGAATATAAAGAGACATGAGACAAAACAATCATAATGAATCAGATTACATGGCCCCCAGGCTACATGAATATAAAGAGACATGAGACAAAACAATCATAATGAATCAGATTACATGGCCCCCAGGCTACATGAATATAAAGAGACATGAGACAAAACAATCATAATGAATCAGATTACATGGCCCCCAGGCTACATGAATATAAAGAGACATGAGACAAAACAATCATAATGAATCAGATTACATGGCCCCCAGGCTACATGAATATAAAGAGACATGATACAAAACCATCATAATGAATCAGATTACATGGCCCCCAGGCTACATGAATATAAAGAGACATGAGACAAAACAATCATAATGAATCAGATTACATGGCCCCCAGGCTACATGAATATAAAGAGACATGAGACAAAACAATCATAATGAATCAGATTACATGGCCCCCAGGCTACATGAATATAAAGAGACATGAGACAAAACAATCATAATGAATCAGATTACATGGCCCCCAGGCTACATGAATATAAAGAGACATGAGACAAAACAATCATAATGAATCAGATTACATGGCCCCCAGGCTACATGAATATAAAGAGACATGATACAAAACAATCATAATGAATCAGATTACATGGCCCCCAGGCTACATGAATATAAAGAGACATGAGACAAAACAATCATAATGAATCAGATTACATGGCCCCCAGGCTACATGAATATAAAGAGACATGAGACAAAACAATCATAATGAATCAGATTACATGGCCCCCAGGCTACATGAATATAAAGAGACATGAGACAAAACAATCATAATGAATCAGATTACATGGCCCCCAGGCTACATGAATATAAAGAGACATGAGACAAAACAATGGACCTGTTCTACCATTTCTCAGTTCTACCAGCTAATGTGAGATGTTTAGATTACAGAACTTTTGAGGACACATACTGTAATTTATCTGGTCATCTTTTCCCCTCCCTTTCTGGCTGCCCTCCACCTTCCCTTCTCAGTTCAAGTTTGTTTATTTGTCATATACATGGAGAACACAGTGTGTTTATTTGTCATATACATGGAGAACACAGTGTGTTTCTTTGTCATATACATGGAGTACACAGTGTGTTTATTTGTCATATACATGGAGAACACAGTGTGTTTATTTGTCATATACATGGAGTACACAGTGTGTTTATTTGTCATATACATGGAGTACACAGTGTGTTTATTTGTCATATACATGTTACTCAGTGTGTTTATTTGTCATATACATGGAGGACACAGTGTGTTTATTTGTCATATACATGGAGTACACAGTGTGTTTATTTGTCATATACATGGAGGACACAGTGTGTTTATTTGTCATATACATGGATTACACAGTGTGTTTATTTGTCATATACATGGAGTACACAGTGTGTTTATTTGTCATTTACATGGAGTACACAGTGTGTTTATTTGTCATATACATGGAGTACACAGTGTGTTTATTTGTCATATACATGGAGGACACAGTGTGTTTATTTGTCATATACATGGAGTACACAGTGTGTTTATCTGTCATATACATGGAGTACACAGTGTGTTTATTTGTCATATACATGGAGTACACAGTGTGTTTATTTGTCATATACATGGAGTACACAGTGTGTTTATTTGTCATATACATGGAGTACACAGTGTTTTTATTTGTCATATACATGGAGTACACAGTGTGTTTATTTGTCATATACATGGAGTACACAGTGTGTTTATTT
Organism: Salvelinus namaycush; assembly: GCF_016432855.1. NCBI lineage: Eukaryota > Metazoa > Chordata > Actinopteri > Salmoniformes > Salmonidae > Salvelinus > Salvelinus namaycush. Next base: position 1,232,040 of record NW_024061197.1, on the reverse strand, counting down.
GTCATGTACATGGAGTACACAGTGTGTTTATTTGTCATGTACATAGAGGACACAGTGTGTTTATTTGTCATATACATGGAGGACACAGTGTGTTTATTTGTCATATACATGGAGGACACAGTGTGTTTATTTGTCATATACATGGAGGACACAGTGTGTTTATTTGTCATATACATGGAGGACACAGTGTGTTTATTTGTCATATACATGGAGTACACAGTGTGTTTATTTGTCATATACATGGAGGACACAGTGTGTTTATTTGTCATATACATGGAGGACACAGTGTGTTTATTTGTCATATACATGGAGGACACAGTGCAATGAAATGCTTCCTTGCAGGTTAACCTCTTGACAATGCAACAACAATAGAACAAGTCAGTAGCTAAGTTACTATAAAGACTAATACAATAGTAATAAACCTTCATTCATCAGTATCCTGAACATAGCTGGGTGTTTCTGGGATAGAGGGTTGATATAAAAGTCAGTACTACAATAGTAATAACCCCTTCATTCATCAGTATCCTGAACATAGCTGGGTGTTTCTGGGATAGAGGGTTGATATAAAAGTCAGTACTACAATAGTAATAAACCCTTCATTCATCAGTATCCTGAACATAGCTGGGTGTTTCTGGGATAGAGGGTTGATATAAAAGTCAGTACTACAATAGTAATAAACCCTTCATTCATCAGTATCCTGAACATAGCTGGGTGTTTCTGGGATAGAGGGTTGATATAAAAGTCAGTACTACAATAGTAATAAACCCTTCATTCATCAGTATCCTGAACATAGCTGGGTGTTTCTGGGATAGAGGGTTGATATAAAAGTCAGTAATACAATAGTAATAAACCCTTCATTCATCAGTATCCTGAACATAGCTGGGGGTTTCTGGGATAGAGGGTTGATATAAAAGTCAGTACTACAATAGTAATAAACCCTTCATTCATCAGTATCCTGAACATAGCTGGGTGTTTCTGGGATAGAGGGTTGATATAAAAGTCAGTACTACAATAGTAATAAACCCTTCATTCATCAGTATCCTGAACATAGCTGGGTGTTTCTGGGATAGAGGGTTGATATAAAAGTCAGTACTACAATAGTAATAAACCCTTCATTCATCAGTATCCTGAACATAGCTGGGTGTTTCTGGGATAGAGGGTTGATATAAAAGTCAGTACTACAATAGTAATAAACCCTTCATTCATCAGTATCCTGAACATAGCTGGGTGTTTCTGGGATAGAGGGTTGATATAAAAGTCAATATATTCAGCAATACAGTAAGATTCTGAGACACAATCACTTCCTATTGGTCAGCTGCAGGGAACCGCCCACGTCTCTGAGACACAATCACTTCCTATTGGTCAACTGCAGGGAACCGCCCACGTCTCTGTACAATTCTATTACATCCCCAAGATGGTATTTGACTTGTACATACGTTTTGCTCTTGTTGCTAATTGTGTACTGACTCAGTGGCCTGTGCAAGGTGTGGGACCTCCACTAACCCAGTGGCCTGTGCAAGGTGTGGGACCTCCACTAACCCAGTGGCCTGTGCAAGTTGTGGGACCTCCACTAACCCAGTGGCCTGTGCAAGGTGTGGGACCTCCACTAACTCAGTGGCCTGTGCAAGGTGTGGGACCTCCACTAACTCAGTGGCCTGTGCAAGGTGTGGGACCTCCACTAACCCAGTGGCCTGTGCAAGGTGTGGGACCTCCACTAACTCAGTGGCCTGTGCAAGGTGTGGGACCTCCACTAACCCAGTGGCCTGTGCAAGGTGTGGGACCTCCACTAACTCAGTGGCCTGTGCAAGGTGTGGGACCTCCACTAACCCAGTGGCCTGTGCAAGGTGTGGGACCTCCACTAACCCAGTGGCCTGTGCAAGGTGTGGGACCTCCACTAACTCAGTGGCCTGTGCAAGGTGTGGGACCTCCACTGACTCAGTGGCCTGTGCAAGGTGTGGGACCTCCACTGACTCAGTGGCCTGTGCAAGGTGTGGGACCTCCACTAACTCAGTGGCCTGTGCAAGGTGTGGGACCTCCACTAACCCAGTGGCCTGTGCAAGGTGTGGGACCTCCACTGACTCAGTGGCCTGTGCAAGGTGTGGGACCTCCACTAACCCAGTGGCCTGTGCAAGGTGTGGGACCTCCACTGACTCAGTGGCCTGTGCAAGGTGTGGGACCTCCACTAACTCAGTGGCCTGTGCAAGGTGTGGGACCTCCACTAACTCAGTGGCCTGTGCAAGGTGTGGGACCTCCACTGACCCAGTGGCCTGTGCAGGGTGTGGGACCTCCACTAACCCAGTGGCCTGTGCAAGGTGTGGGACCTCCACTAACTCAGTGGCCTGTGCAAGGTGTGGGACCTCCACTGACTCAGTGGCCTGTGCAAGGTGTGGGACCTCCACTAACTCAGTGGCCTGTGCAAGGTGTGGGACCTCCACTGACTCAGTGGCCTGTGCAAGGTGTGGGACCTCCACTAACTCAGTGGCCTGTGCAAGGTGTGGGACCTCCACTAACTCAGTGGCCTGTGCAAGGTGTGGGACCTCCACTAACCCAGTGGCCTGTGCAAGGTGTGGGACCTCCACTAACTCAGTGGCCTGTGCAAGGTGTGGGACCTCCACTGACTCAGTGGCCTGTGCAAGGTGTGGGACCTCCACTGACTCAGTGGCCTGTGCAAGGTGTGGGACCTCCACTGACTCAGTGGCCTGTGCAAGGTGTGGGACCTCCACTGACTCAGTGGCCTGTGCAAGGTGTGGGACCTCACCTTGATAAGCCATGACGTTTCTATCAAAGCGTATAGTTTGAAATGGTTGATATTCCAAACAATAAAGCCTAGAATCAACAAGAAATATGTTTTTGACCAGTCCAAACTCTGGAATATTACCATTCAGTACTTTGGCAAAGATCCTGGACTTCTGAGTTATGTATTTATTAGAACGTATTACAAGCCATTTGCCTGATACAGTATGGTTTACTTCATTGATACAGCAGGGTTTACTTCATTGATACAGTATGGTTTACTTCATTGATACAGTATGGTTTACTTCATTGATACAGTATGGTTTACTTCATTGATACAGTATGGTTTACTTCATTGATACAGTATGGTTTACTTCATTGATACAGCAGGGTTTACTTCATTGATACAGCAGGGTTTACTTCATTGATACAGCAGGGTTTACTTCATTGATACAGTATGGTTTACTTCATTGATACAGCAGGGTTTACTTCATTGATACAGTATGGTTTACTTCATTGATACAGTATGGTTTACTTCATTGATACAGTATGGTTTACTTCATTGATACAGTATGGTTTACTTCATTGATACAGTATGGTTTACTTCATTGATACAGTATGGTTTACTTCATTGATACAGTATGGTTTACTTCATTGATACAGTATGGTTTACTTCATTGATACAGTATGGTTTACTTCATTGATACAGCAGGGTTTACTTCATTGATACAGCAGGGTTTACTTCATTGATACAGCATGGTTTACTTCATTGATACAGTATGGTTTACTTCATTGATACAGTATGGTTTACTTCATTGATACAGTATGGTTTACTTCATTGATACAGTATGGTTTACTTCATTGATACAGTATGGTTTACTTCATTGATACAGTATGGTTTACTTCATTGATACAGTATGGTTTACTTCATTGATACAGTATGGTTTACTTCATTGATACAGTATGGTTTACTTCATTGATACAGTATGGTTTACTTCATTGATACAGTATGGTTTACTTCATTGATACAGTATGGTTTACTTCATTGATACAGTATGGTTTACTTCATTGATACAGCAGGGTTTACTTCATTGATACAGCAGGGTTTACTTCATTGATACAGTATGGTTTACTTCATTGATACAGTATGGTTTACTTCATTGATACAGTATGGTTTACTTCATTGATACAGTATGGTTTACTTCATTGATACAGCAGGGTTTACTTCATTGATACAGTATGGTTTAATTCATTGATACAGCAGGGTTTACTTCATTGATACAGCAGGGTTTACTTCATTGATACAACAGGGTTTACTTCATTGATACAGTATGGTTTACTTCATTGATACAGCATGGTTTACTTCATTGAAACAGGAAGTCCCTCAATGTTCCATGTAAATATTGTAGATTTTACAGGTCCCATCTCCATTTAATTTGAAAACATTTAGTGCATTGAACTGTCAACATTTTGGCAGCTTTCATATATTTGGTTCTGATTGATCAAAGACTTGCAAATATTTTTTAAATTGAGCTTGGAACCCCATTGTTTAAAGAAACAATATTTAGACTCAAACCACATACACATATGTCTAACCATTGGACCCAATGACTTTATCTGTGATGGCAAATGTATTATATAATGCTGTTTAGGTGTAACATTGTGGTCTGTAAAAAGCTCCTTCCAATGCTTCAAATTAGTTTCAATGAGTAACTTCAACCTAGACACAGTTGCAATGGAAAGAACAGGAGCAAATACTATCTGTACCATCTCTATCAGATCAATTATCAGTCACAATGGAAAGAACAGGCTCAAATACTATCTGTACCATCTCTATCAGCTCAATTATCAGTCACAATGGAAAGAACAGGCTCAAATACTATCTGTACCATCTCTATCAGCTCAATTATCAGTCACAATGGAAAGAACAGGCTCAAATACTATCTGTACCATCTCTATCAGCTCAATTATCAGTCACAATGGAAAGAACAGGTGCAAATACTATCTGTACAATCTCTATCAGCTCAATTATCAGTCACAATGGAAAGAACAGGATCAAATACTATCTGTACCATCTCTATCAGCTCAATTATCAGTCACAATGGAAAGAACAGGCTCAAATACTATCTGTACCATCTCTATCAGCTCAATTATCAGTCACAATGGAAAGAACAGGCTCAAATACTATCTGTACCATCTCTATCAGCTCAATTATCAGTCGTATATATGCACTGACTTCCAAACTCTCCAAAACAAATGGCTATATCCTTATCAGGACAAGCATCTGCCCAGATGACTGTTTTAGTTTACCATCACTTGACGTTAATGTACTAACAGAAATTGGGGATGGCCGATCTCTAACATCTAGAGGGGAATAAGAGAAACCAAGAATAGCAGAATTCACTGAGTCCAGATCAATCTGTCCTGACACAACAAGATGATTCTAAACACATGTGATTTCCAATGGGGCTTTGCCCTCCAGAATTACATGCATAAGGTCTTGTGGAGTTTGTTGTATGATACCAAAGGCTGAGAATTCAACTAACTTGCTCCTTCTATTGATCCCATATGTTGTTCTCAGGCTGTTGCGAAGCAAGTCCGTCTGTGCCTTTTCTATTTCATCACACTGTCTGACATGCTTCTCCAATGTCCTTTTAGTATATGTATCCTCATTGAAGTGTGTCTGCATGTCCTCAAGAGAACACTCAGTGTCTGCACTTCCTGTAGGCAAAGCCCAACCCTCTGGACCCTGCTAGTTCATGTTGTGTCAGGACGTCTCCACAGAGAGACCATGGCATCATATATCCTTTTCTCTCCGTTAATAATAGTTAGCCTTTTAACCCCACTGTACAATGCATCCATGTCTTCCTTGATTCTAAATGAAATCTCCACCAGATTGAGGGAGGTCTGCTAATCTAGTCACGCCAAGTAGCCTGATAGCAGCCAGTTTAGACCTGTATTTTGGATGTATATTTCCTAGGGTGTAGTACACCATTAACAACTTGTTTTTTGATGCAAAGGATCCTAGTGGATTACAGATCTCTATTTCATCCGTGTACAGAACTGCCTTTGGTTTCTCTGAAAATAAGGGATGTGATTTTAGAAGAGCAACATCAACAATGTCATGGAAACAATCTGGGGTCCCTTTTCAACCAGACTAAATCCTTGGGTGTGATAAGAACTGCTCTAGACTGTTGACTAATGGTACATAATAAAATAAGATTTTATCGTTGATGAAAATGTATTTTGATCCTCCACATTTGATCCTGCATCTGGTTCGATCGATGTGAATTTCCTCTGAGTCCAAACAGCTAATCTGCTTCTTAATAACACTGTCCTGTCTAAATGGTGTTACAACACCAGCAAAAGGCCCAATATAATTGTCAAATATATCCACTGGATCTTTTCCAAGTTGACCTGATGTGCTTCCTGAATGCTTCTTTAGCACTGCCTCCATCTGCTTCCTGAGGTTGTCCAATAGTGATGATTGATACTGCTGTACCCCAGCAACGATGTCATTCACACCTCAGAGAGAGAGAGGTGGGGATGTCATTCACACCTCAGAGAGAGAGAGAGAGAGGTGGGGATGTCATTCACACCTCAGAGAGAGAGAGAGAGGTGGGGATGTCATTCACACCTCAGAGAGAGAGAGAGAGAGGTGGGGATGTCATTCACACCTCAGAGAGAGAGAGAGAGAGGTGGGGATGTCATTCACACCTCAGAGAGAGAGAGAGGTGGGGATGTCATTCACACCTCAGAGAGCGAGAGAGAGAGAGGTGGGGATGTCATTCACACCTCAGAGAGAGAGAGAGAGAGGTGGGGATGTCATTCACACCTCAGAGAGAGAGAGAGAGAGAGGTGGGGATGTCATTCACACCTCAGAGAGAGAGAGAGGTGGGGATGTCATTCACACCTCAGAGAGAGAGAGAGAGAGAGGTGGGGAGGTCATTCACACCTCAGAGAGAGAGAGAGAGAGGTGGGGATGTCATTCACACCTCAGAGAGAGAGAGAGAGAGAGAGAGAGAGGTGGGGATGTCATCAATCATGGAGGTTGGACCACACCATCACGTATACCACTGATATTCAGATGTTCTGATGACATATTCATTAACATAAGGACATAAGGGATCAACAATAGTGAGGTGGACAACCGAGCAGTGAGAATGAACTCCACCATCACTGAACCACTACAGAATGCTCTGCATAATGCAACTAACCAAATGTTCTGCTCTGCTCAGAAAAAGCATCGTACCTGTGAGAGACGATGCTTGGCTCTGGCATTTATCACAAAAGCAGTGGCATGTGTTGTCAGATCCTAAAAATGTTTTGACATTGAATGTGGTATCCTGACATGTGCAGGCTGGACATTACTAGTTCATGACAAGTATAATGTTTTATGAGGTAGAGAGAGAACAGCGAGGGCAGAGAGAGAGCAGAGAGAGCAGAGAGAGCAGATAGTAGGCTGAGAGAGCAAAGAGAGAGAGAGAGCAGGCTGAGAGAGAGAAAGCAGAGCGAGAGAGCAGAAAGAGCAGAGAACAGAGAGAGAGCAGAGAGCAGGCTGAGAGAGCAGAGAGAGAGAGCAGGCTGAGAGAGCAGAGAGAGAGTGAGAGCAGAGAGAGCAGAGAGAGAGCAGAGAAAAGAGAGAGCAGCAGAGCAGAGAGAGGAGAGAGCATGGAGAGCAGAGAACAGAGAGAGAGCAGATAGTAGGCTGAGAGAGCAAAGAGATAGAGCAGAGAGGACAGAGAGAGAGAAAGCAGAGCGAGAGAGCAGAGGGCAGAAAGAGCAGAGAACAGAGAGAGAGCAGAGAACAAAGAGAGAGCAGAGAGCGGGCTGAGAGAGCAGAGAGAGTAGAGAGAGCAGAGAGAGAGCAGAGAGAGAGCAGAGAAAAGAGAGAGCAGCAGAGCAGAGAGAGCAGAGAGCATGGAGAGCAGAGAACAGAGAGAGAGCAGAGAGCAGGCTGAGAGAGAAGAGAGAGCAGGCTGAGAGAGCAGAGAGAGGGAGAGAGCAGAGAGAGAGATAGAGCAGAGAGAAGAGAGAGATCAGAGAGAGCAGAGAGCAGAGAAAAGAGAGAGCAGCAGAGCAGAGAGCAGAGAGAGCAGAGAGCATAGAGAGAGAGAGAGCAGAGAGAGAGAGAAGAGAGAGAACAGACAGAAGAGAGAGAGCAGAGAACAGAGAGAAGAGAGAGCAGAGGGAGAGAGAGCAGAGAACAGAGAGAAGAGAGAGCAGAGAGAGAGAGCAGAGAACGAGAGCAGAAATAGAGATAGCAGAGAAAGCAGAGAAAAGAGAAAGAGCAGCAGAGCAGAGAGACCAGAGAGAGAGAGCAGAGAGAGAGAGAGAGCAGGGAGAGCAGAGGGAGAGAGAGAGAGAAGAGAGGGAGATATCAGAGCAGCAGAGAGAGCAGGGGAGAGAGAGAGAGAGCAGAGAGAACAGAGAGAGCAGAGAGAGAGAGCAGAGAGAGAGAGAGCAGAGAGAGAGCAGAGAGAGAGAGAGCAGAAAGCAGGCTGAGAAAGCAAAGAGAGAGTGAGAGAGCAGAGAGTGAGAGAGCAGAGAGAGAGCAGAGAGGGCAGAGCAGAGAGGGCAGAGAGAGAGCGGAGAGCAGAGAGAGCAGAGAGAGAGCAGAGAGAGAGAGAGAGAGCAGAAAGCAGGCTGAGAAAGCAAAGAGAGAGTGAGAGAGCAGAGAGAGAGCAGAGAGAGAGCAGAGAGGGCAGAGAGAGAGCAAAGAAAAGAGAGCAGCAGAGCAGAGAGCAGAGAGAGCAGAGGGAGAGAGCAGAGCGGGAGAGAGAGAGAGCAGGGGGAGAGAAAGAGAGCAGAGAGGGCAGAGAGAGAGAACAGAGAGGGCAGAGAGAGAGAGCAGAGAGCAGAGAGGGCAGAGAGGGCAGACAGAGAGAGAGAGCGAGAGAGAGCAGAGAGCGAGAGGGCAGAGAGAGAGCAGAGAGAGCGAGAGGGCAGAGAGAGAGAGAACAGAGAGAGAGCAGGCTGAGAGAGCAGAGAGAGAGAGATAGCAGGCTGAGAGAGAAGAGAGAGCGGAGAGCAGGCTGAGAAAGCAAAGAGAGAGAGAGAGAACAGAGAGAGAGCAGAGAGAGAGCAAAGAAAAGAGAGAGCAGCAGAGCAGAGAGAGCAGAGAGCAGGCTGAGAGAGCAGAGAGAGCAGGCTGAGAGAGCAGAGAGAGGGAGAGAGCAGAGACAGAGCAAAGAGTGAGAGATAGATCAAAGAGAACAGAGAGTTAGAGAGCAGAGAGAGAGCAGCAGAGCAGAGAGCAGAGAGAACAGCGCAGAGAGAGCAGAGAACAGAGAGAGAGAGAGAGAAGAGAGAGAACAGACAGAAGAGAGAGCAGAGGGAGTGAGAGAGCAGAGAACAGAGAGAAGAGAGAGAGCAGAGGGAGAGAGAGCAGAGAACAGAGAGCAGAGAACGAGAGCAGAAAGAGAGAGAGCAGAGAAAATAGAGAGCAGCAGAGCAGAGAGAGAGCAGAGAGGGAGAGAGAGCAGAGAGAGCAGAGAGAGAGCAGAGCAGAAAGAGAGAGAGTAGAGAGAGGGAGAGAGCAGAGAGAGGGCAGAGAGCAGAGAGAGCGAGCAGAGAGCAGAGAGAGCAGAAGGAGAGAGAGAGAGAAAAGCAGAGAGAGCAGAGAGGGATGGAGAGAGCATAGAATAGAGAGAGCAGAGCAGAGAGCAGAGAACACAGAGAGAGAGAGCAGAGAGAGAGCAGAGAACAGAGAGAAGAGAGAGAGAGCAGAGAGAAGAGAGAGAGCAGAGGGCAGAGAGAGCAGAGGGAGAGAGAGAGCAGAGGGCAGAGAGAGAGAGCAGAGAACAAGAGCAGAAAGAGAGAGCAGAGAGAGCAGAGAAAAGAGAGAGCAGAGAGAGAGCAGAAAGAGAGCAGAGAGAGCGCAGAGGGAGAGAGATAAAGAGCAGAGAGAGCAGAGAGGGAGAGAGAGCGAGAGAGGACAGAGAGAGCGAGAGAGGACAGAGAGCGAGAGAGGAGAGAGAGGGAGAGAGTAGAAAGAGAGCGAGCGAGCAGAAAGCAGGCTGAGAGAGCAGAGAGAGAGCAGAGAGCAGAGAGAGAGAGCAGAGAGAGAGCAGAGAGAGAGAGCAGAGAGTAGGCTGAGAGTGCAGAGAGAGAGAGCAGAGAGAGCAGAGGGAGTGAGAGAGCAGAGAGGGCAGAGAGAGAGAGCAGAGGGAGAGAGATAGCAGAGAGAGAGCGAGCAGAGAGCAGGCTGAGAGAGCAGAGAGAGAGCGGAGAGCAGAGAGAGCAGAGAGAGAGCAGAAAGCAGGCTGAGAAAGCAAAGAGAGAGTAGGAGCAGAGAGAGAGCAGAGAGAGAGAGCAGAGAGGGCAGAGAGAAAGAGAGAGCAGAGCACAGAGAGCAGAGAGAGAGCAGAGAGCAGAGAGCAGGCTGAGAGAGCAGAGAGCAGAGAGAGAACAGAGAGCAGAGAGAGCAGAGAGAGAGCAGAGAGCAGAGAGAGAGCAGAAAGCAGGCTGAGAACGCAAAGAGAGAGCAGAGAGAGCAGAGAGTTCAGAGAGAGCAGAGAGCAGAGAGCAGACGGAAACTATGCATCACAACATTATGTTGCTATAGTGACCCTGCATCACAACACTCTGTTGTACGATTTGTTTAATTCAATTCCACATATTTAATTGTTTGTATTTCATTTCATATTAGTTTCATGTTTCAACCAGTCGCAGGTTAACGTCAACCTGACAGAGGAAACGTAACATCAATAACCAAACTGTTTTCACAAATAACAGGCTTTTCTTGTTTCAAGTATGTTTTATTATGAAAAGTACAATATATCCTTGTATACTTGTACAACTATGGAGCGTATGTCCATATATAATTATACAATTTGTTATTCAACATAAAAGACAACAAATTATCACATTGGTATTTTAACATTGTCACAATTATAGGAAGACACGCATGTGTGTGTGTGTGTGTGTGTGTCCACTGTGTGTGTGTGTGTGTCCCGTGTGTCCACTGTGTGTGTGTGCGTGTGTGTCCAGTGTGTGTGTGTGTGTGTGTGTGTCGAGTGTGTGTGTGTCCAGTGTGTGTGTGTGTTTGTCCAGTGTGTGTGTGTGTGTGTGTGTCCAGTGTGTGTTTGTCCAGTGTGTGTGTGTGTGTGTGTGTGTGTTTGTCCAGTGTGTGTGTGTGTGTGTGTGTGTGTGTGTGTGTGTGTGTGTGTGTGTGTCCAGTGTGTGTGTGCGTGTGTGTGTCCAGTGTGTGTGTGTGTGTGTGTGTGTGTCCAGTGTGTGTGTATCTGTCCAGTGTGTGTGTGTGTCCAGTGTGAGTGTGTGTGTGTGTGTGTGTGTCCAGTGTGTGTGTGTGTGTGTCCAGTGTGTGTGTGTGTGTGTGTGTCTAGTGTGTGTGTGTGTGTGTGTGTGTGTATCTGTCCAGTGTGTGTGTGTGTGTGTGTGTGTGTGTGTGTGTGTGTGTGTGTGTGTGTGAGTGTGTGTGTGTGTGTCTGTGTGTGTGTGTGTTTCCAGTGTGTGTGTGTTTGTCCAGTGTGTGTGTGTCCTGTTTGTCCAGTGTGTGTATTTCCAGTGTGTGTGTGTTTTTGTCCAGTGTGTGTTTGTCCAGTGTGTGTGTGTGTGTGTGTGTGTGTGTTTGTCCAATTTGTGTGTGTCTGTCCAGTGTGTGTGTGTGTGTCCAGTGTGTCTGTGTGTGTCAAGTGTGTCAAGTGTGTTTGTCCAATATGTGTGTGTGTGTGTGTGTGTGTTTGTCCAGTATGAGGTTGTGTGTCCAGTGTGTGTGTCCAGTGTGTGTGTGTCCAGTGTGTGTGTGTGTCCAGTCTATGTGTGTGTGTTTGTCCAGTGTGTGTGTGTGTGTGTGTGTGTCCTGTGTGTCCAGTGTGTGTGTTTCCAGTGTGTGTTTGTCCAGTGTGTGTGTGTGTGTGTGTGTGTTTGTCCAGTTTGTGTGTGTCTGTCCAGTGTGTGTGTGTGTGTGTGTGTGTGTGTGTCCAGTGTGTGTGTGTGTGTCAGGTTATTATTTCAGGGACACTGAGGAGTCATCCCAAACCCTAAACCCTGGATAGAGGGGCTCAGTGAATGTGGAGGTGAATGTGAACAGGTGGGTCAGTGTGTCAGAGGAGGCTCTATAGAAGGACAGAGTGCCGGCTGGCCAGTCCAGATACACTCCTACTCTGTGGGGGCTTGAGGAGGGGACGTCTATGGTAGTGGCATTATTATTGTGCCTGGCATAGTAACTGTAGTCAGAGCAGTCCAGACTCCAGGACTTGTCATTCCATCCAAGCCAACAGTCATCACCACCTCCTCTCCTGTTGATTCCTTTATATGTCACTCCTATAAAAGTCCTTCCCCCACTCCACTCTGCCTCCCAGTAACAGCGCCCAGTCAGACCCTCTCTACACAGCACCTGTCCCCTGTCCTCAAATCTCTCTGGGTGATCAGGATACGGCTGCTTCTCTCTCCTACATTTCACCTTTCTGTTCTCCTCAGACAGAGAGAGGAGTCTGTCTACTGTGTTTAGGTCCAGCGTGAGATAACAGACATCTGATGGATGAAACCAGACACAATATTAGAAATCATCATCATTCACATTAGAATGTTAACTCACTTTTCACTAATTCATTTAATGTAGATGTTTCTAGGTATCAAAAGGAGAAGTTAAGGTAACTTGAGACTTGTTGAATGATCATATGTTAAACTGTCTGGTAATATAAAACACACTTATTCACATTAATTACACACACACACATTGTCGAAGCAACTCTTAGTAATCTTTGGTGTCCCTGATTTCTGCTTCTGTAGAACTACAGCTGATATTTAATATGACCAAGTAAGTAATGATGGTGGTCTTTGACTTTGACTTAACTTGAATTAAGACTTATTCTTAGTCATATTCTTCACAGCAGTCAACACTCACATTTTCTAAGCCCAGGTTTCATTGTGTTCTCTCCACCATGTTCCACACTGTAGCGGTAAGCAGAAGAACAGACAGTCATTGAGGGATACACCTGAACTCACACACACACACACACACACACACACACACACACACACACACACAGACACAGACACAGACACAGACACAGACACAGACACAGACACAGACACACACACACACACACACACACACACAGTCAGCATATAACGTTGTCCAAGTGGTGGTCAGAATGTTTGTCTTAACTAGCCTGATAAGTCAAACATGTCTGATATGAACATGGACATAAACCCTCTACATACTTGAGTTTCTCCAGTCTGCAGTGTGGATCCTCCAGTCCAGCAGAGAGCAGTCTGACTCCTGAGTCTCCTGGGTGATTGTAGCTCAGGTCCAGCTCTCTCAGGTGTGAGGGGTTTGACCTCAGAGCTGAGACCAGAGAAGCACAGCCTTCCTCTGTGACTAGACAGCCTGACAGCCTGCAAAGAGTCAAATCATATTAAAATCACACTGATATTCTTTGGTGGTGAAAATAGTGACAGTATATTTTTCTCCATATTCATGTCTCACCCTGATCTGTTTCACCTGTCTTGTGATTGTCTCCACCCCCTCCAGGTGTCGCTTATTTCCCTGGTGTATTTATCCCTATGTTTCCCTGGTGTATATATCCCTGTGTTTCCCTGGTGTATTTATCCCTGTGTTTCCCTGGTGTATATATCCCTGTGTTTCCCTGGTGTATTTATCCCTGTGTTTCCCTGGTGTATATATCCCTGTGTTTCCCTGGTGTATATATCCCTGTGATTTCTGTTTCTCTGTACCAGTTTGTCTTGTATGTTTATCAAGTCAACCAGCGTTTTTCCCTACTCCTGCTTCTATTATTCTTTGATAGTCCTCCCGATTTTTGTCCCTTGCCTGTTTTCTGGACTCTGTACTCGCCTGCCTGACCATTCTGCCTGTCCTGACCTCTAGCCTGCCTGAATATTCTGCCTGTCCTGACCTCTAGCCTGCCTGACCATTCTGCCTGTCCTGACCTCTAGCCTGTCCTGACCTCTAGCCTGCCTGACCATTCTGCCTGTCCTGACCATTCTGCCTGTCCTGACCTCTAGCCTGCCTGACCATTCTGCCTGTCCTGACCTCTAGCCTGCCTGACCAGTCTGCCTGTCCTGACCTCTAGCCTGCCTGACCATTCTGCCTGTCCTGACCTCTAGCCTGCCTGACCATTCTGCCTGTCCTGACCTCTAGCCTGCCTGACCATTCTGCCTGTCCTGACCATTCTGCCTGTCCTGACCTCTAGCCTGCCTGACCATTCTGCCTGTCCTGACCTCTAGCCTGCCTGACCATTCTGCCTGTCCTGACCTCTAGCCTGTCCTGACCTCTAGCCTGCCTGACCATTCTGCCTGTCCTGACCTCTAGCCTGCCTGACCATTCTGCCTGTCCTGACCTCTAGTCTGTCTGACCATTCTGCCTGTCCTGACCTCTAGCCTGCCTGACCATTCTGCCTGTCCTGACCGCTAGCCTGCCTGACCATTCTGCCTGTCCTGACCTCTAGTCTGCCTGACCATTCTGCCTGTCCTGACCTCTAGTCTGCCTGACCATTCTGCCTGTCCTGACCTCTAGCCTGTCCTGACCTCTAGCCTGCCTGACCATTCTGCCTGTCCTGACCTCTAGCCTGCCTGACCATTCTGCCTGTCCTGACCTCTAGCCTGCCTGAACATTCTGCCTGTCCTGACCTCTAGCCTGTCTGACCATTCTGCCTGTCCTGACCTCTAGCCTGCCTGACCATTCTGCCTGTCCTGACCTCTAGCCTGCCTGCCACACTGTACTTTCTGGACTCTGATCTGGTTATGACCTTTTGCCTGTCCACGACCATTCTCTTGCCTACCCCTTTTAGTATATTAATAAATATCAAAGACTCTAACCATCTGCCTCCCGTGCCATCTGGGTCTCGCCTTGTGTCTTAAACCACACTGCTATTCTTTGAGGGTATCACCTTTTATTTGAGGGTATTTTAATACATGTCTGTTTCACCATTTAGAAAAATAAAACATGCTAACCTCTCACCTTTAACCTCAAATAAAAGGTGACATTCTGTACTGTCACCTAATATGAAACATTCTATCTCAAATCGAAAATGCTGGAGCATAGCATCAGATTTAATACTGTAAGCTTCAGTGTCCAAACACATATGGTGTGGACTATGTGTGTCTGGTAAACACATGTGGATCTGGTGAACAGTTATCACTTGTTGACCAACTACAGGAATACTGACCTCAGAGTCTCCAGTTTACAGTGGGGATTCCCCAGTCCAGCAGAGAGCAGCTTCACTCCTGAATCCTTCAGGTCATTGTTACTCAGATCCAGCTCTCTCAGGTGTGAGGGGTTTGACTCCAGAGCTGAGACCAGAGAAGCACAGCCTTCCTCTGTGACTCCACAGCCTGACAGCCTGACAAAGAGATCATCATGACTTCACAAACACACTGTTCATTTAACACCAGTAGTGTAGAAGGACAATGGCAGATGCATTTGGTTTATTCTCCCCAACAACATATAGATTCATCTTCTGTCTCCTAGAATTGTATGGTCAAAATATTGTTATAGGAATGTGAAAATAAATGCATTGATTCAGTATGTTTTTCAATTTAATATTATATACATATTATAATACATATTTTTCTCTAAACTGAATATTTCTTCCTGATGATTAGTTCTTATATGTCATTTTATTTACTCACAGAGCAACTCTGGAGGCTTTGACCACTGGCAGCAGCCTCAGAAGACCTTCCTCCGATCTGGAGTATTTCTTCAGGTCAAACACATCCAGCTCCTTTTCTGAAGTCAGCAACACAAAGACCAGAGCTGACCACTGTGCAGGTGACAGGTTGGGTTTAGAGAGACTTCCTGATCTCAGGTAGCTTTGGATCTCCTCCACTAGAGAATGGTCATTCAGTTCATTCAGACAGTGGAACAGATTGATGCTCCTCTCTGGAGAGAGATTCTCCCTGATCTTCTCCTTGATGTACTTGACTGTTTCTTCATGGCTCTGTGAGCTGCTTCTTGTCTTTGTCAGTAGACCTCGTAAGTGCTTCTGATTGGACTCCAGTGAGAGGCCCAGAAGGAAGCGGAGGAAAAGGTCCAGGTTTCCCGTCTCACTTTGTAAGGCTTTATCCACAGCACTCTTGTAGAAAGTAATTTCAGACTTGTTGTTTGTTTGCAGTTTGTCCATTAGATTCTCATTGTTGTTGATGAATGAGAGGAACACATATACAGCAGCCAGAAACTCCTGAATGCTCAGATGAACAAAGCAGTACACCTTGTCCTGGTACAGCCCACATTCCTCTTTAAAGAGCTGTGTGCACAATCCTGAGTACACTGAGGCTTCATTGACATCAATGCCAGCCTCCTTCAGGTCTTCTTCATAGAAAATCAGATTGCCATTCACAAGCTGCTGAAAAGCCAGTTTTCCCAGTGACAGAATGCTCTCTTTATTCCAGTGTGGACCTGTCTCTTCTTTTCCAAGATACTTTTCATTCTTCTGTTTGGTATGAAACACCACAAGGTGTGTGTACATCTCAGTCAGAGTCTTGGGCATCTCTTCTCTCTTATGTTTCAGCATGTGTTCAAGGACTGTTGCAGAAATCCAACAGAAGACTGGAATGTGGCACATGATGTGGAGGCTCCTTGATGTCTTTATGTGTGAGATGATTCTGCTGGCCAGGTATTCATCACTGAATCTCTTCCTAAAGTACTCCTCCTTCTGTGGGTCATTGAACCCTCGTACCTCTGTCACCTGGTCAACACACACTGAAGGGATCTTATTGGCTGCTGCAGGTCGGGTAGTTATCCAGAGGAGAGCAGAGGGAAGCAGATTTCCCTTGATGAGGTTTGTCAGCAGAACATCCACTGAGGTTGACTCTGTGACGTCCCAACAGATCTTGTTCTTCTGGAAGTCTAGGGGCAGTCGGCACTCATCCAGACCATCAAAGATGAACAGAACTTTGTACTTGTTGTAGATGGAGAATCCTGATTGTTTGGTTTCCATGGAGAAGTGATTGAGAAGTTCAATGAAAGTGTATTTGTCCCCTTTCATCAAATTCAGCTCCCGAAAAGGGAATGAAAATACAAATTGGACATCCTGATTTGCTTTTCCTTCAGCCCAGTCCAGAATGAACTTCTGCACAGAGACTGTTTTTCCAATGCCAGCGACTCCCTTTGTCAGCACAGATCTGATACGTTTGTCTTGTCCAGTTAAGAGTTTGAAGATGTCGTTACATTTGATTGCAGTCTCTGGTCTTGCTTGTTTCCTGGTTGTTGTCTCAATCTGTCTCAGCTCATGTTCATTATTGACCTCTCCTGTTCCACCCTCTGTGATGTAGAGCTCTGTGTAGATCTTATTGAGAAGTGTTGGGTTTCCTTGTTTAGCGATCCCCTCAAATACACATTGAAACTTCTTCTTTAGATTAGATTTGAGTTCACGTTGGCAAATCACAGCAAGCTCATCTGAATCTAGAAATACCACAGAGGATATTAATATTACGTCTGTTTTAATGACTACAGTATTGTAAGACGGTTATAACGTTTTACATTATAATAATTGATTATCTTAACTGATTGTATAAATGTGTAAATGTTTTCATAATGCATTACAGACTGGTGTGACTGATTATATTATTATTGGTATTATTGATGGTATTATTAATGTTCTCTCTCTCTCTAAATTAATCACCACAACACATCCCTGCTGCTACTTGATGAGGTCACTGGGTGTTGTGTTAAGGCTAGAGGTCGACCGATTAATCGGAATGGCTGATTAATTAGGGCCGATTTCAAGTTTTCATAACAATCGGAAATCGGTATTTTTGGATTATTTTTTTTACACCTTTATTTACACCTATTTATTTATCTATTTATTTACACCTTTCTTTTTTCCCTTCTTTATTTATTATTTATTTATTTAACAATCGGAAATCGGTAATTTTGGACACCGATTTTGTCTTTTTTTTTTTTTTTTACACCTTTATTTAACTAGGCAAGTCAGTTAAGAACACATTCTTATTTTCAATGACGGCCTAGGAACGGTGGGTTAACTGCCTCGTTCAGGGGCAGAATGACAGATTTTCACCTTGTCAGCTCGGGGGATCCAATATTGGAATCTTCAGGTTAAACTAATTTGTCTTTCAATTGCTGTCCAACTTGTATTTTTTTAGTCAAGTTTATGAATAGTTTTTAATAAAAATAGGTGTCTTTCCAAGATGGCGCCGGGCAGATTGCTTGAGTAGTTGGACAGTATTTCCATTGTGTAAGCACGATTTGTGCCGCTAAATATGCACATTTTCAATCAAACTCTATATGGATTGTGTAATATGATGTTACAGGACTGTCATCTGAAGAATTCTGAGAAGGTTAGTGAAAAAATTAATATATTTTGGTGGTGATAACGTTATCGCTATTTTTGCCTTGAATCAATGCTGGGGTAATGATTGCACTTGTGGTATGCTAATATAACGATTTATTGTGTTTTCGCTGTAAAACACTTAGAAAATCTGAAACATTGTCTGGATTCGCAAGATCTGTGTTTTTCTATTGCTGTACGCTGTGTATTTTTAAGAAATGTTTTATGATGAGTAATTAGGTAATACACGTTGCTCTCTGTAGTTATTCTAGTCGAGTTGTGATGGTGGCTGCAATGGTAAACTATGATTTATACCTGAAATATGCACATTTTTCTAACAAAACCTATGCTATACAATAAATATGTTATCAGACTGTCGTCTGATGAGGTTGTTTCTTGGTTAGTGGCTATTTATATCTTTATTTGGTCGAATTTGTGATAGCTAGTGATGGAGTCAAAAACTGGTGGAGTAAAAAAAAAGTGTCTTTTGCTAACGTGGTTAGCTAATAGATTTACATATTGTGTCTTCCCTGTAAAACATTTTAAAAATCAGAAATGATGGCTTGATTACCAAGATGTGTATCTTTCATCTGGTGTCTTGGACTTGTGATTTAATGATATTTAGATGCTACTATTTACTTGTGACGCTATGCTAGCTATGCTAGTCAGCTTTTTTACTGGTGGGGGTGGTGGGGGGTGCTCCCGGACCCGGGTTTCTGAGGAAGTAGAAGTTAACTAGTCCAACGCAATAACGACCTGCCTGCCTCTCGTTGCACTCCACAAGGAATGCAGTAAGCCAAGGTAAGTTGCTAGCTAGCATTAAACTTATCTTATAAAAAACAATCAATCAATCATAATCACTAGTTAACTACACATGTTTGATATTACTAGATATTATCTAGTGTGTCCTGCTAGATAATATATATAATCTGACTGAGCATACAAGCATACAAGTATCTAAGTATCTGACTGAGCGGTGGTAGGCAGAAGCAGGCGCGTAAACATTCATTCAAACAGCACATTCGTGCGTTTTGCCAGCAGCTCTTCGTTGTGCGTCAAGCATTGCGCTGTTTATGACTTCAAGCCTATCAACTCCCGAGATGAGGCAGGTGTAACCGATGTGAAATGGCTAGCTAGTTAGCGGGCGCTAATAGCGTTTCAAACGTCACTCGCTCTGAGCCTTGGAGTGGTTATTTCCCTTGCTCTGCATGTGTAACGCTGCTTCGAGGGTGGCTGTTGTCGTTGTGTTCCTGGTTCGAGCCCAGGGAGGAGCGAGGAGAGGCACGGAAGCTATACTGTTACACTGGCAATACTAAAGTGCCTATAAGAACATCCAATAGTCAAAGGTTAATGAAATACAAATGGTATAGAGAGAAATAGTCCTATAATTCCTATAATAACTACAACCTAAAACTTCTTATCTGGGAATATTGAAGACTCATGTTAAAAGGAACCACCAGCTTTCATATGTTCTCATGTTCTGAGCAAGGAACTTAAACGTTAGCTTTCTTACATGGCACATATTGCACTTTTACTTTCTTCTCCAACACTTTGTTTTTGCATTATTTCAACCAAATTGAACATGTTTCTTTATTTACTTGAGGCAAGATTGATTTTATTGATGTATTATATTAAGTTAAAATAAGTGTTCATTCAGTATTGTTGTAATTGTCATTATTACAAGTAAATGTAAAAAAAAAATGTATCGGCTTTTTTGGTCGTCCAATAATCGGTATCGGTATCTGCGTTGAAAAATCATAATCGGTCGACCTCTAGTTAAGGCTGCTACAATATCATTGAGTTACACAGCTACTTTAGCTGTACTTTAGCTACAGCTTTTAAATGTTATAAAACAGCATTCAACATGAAGCACACAGATCTTACATTTCTCCAGTGTGTCAGCAAGCTCCTTCTGGTTCATTTTCCTCAGGACGTGCAGTGTGATCTTCAGAGCCCCCTCTCTGGCACTGCTCTCCTGCTTCTCATCTTCAGCATCCACCACTTCCTTATCCTGCTTCTGACTCTCAAAGCCTTCTGGGAGTTCTGGACTAAGAATCTTCTTGAACATCTTCAGCTCGTTCTTCACAAATGTCATAATATTCTCTTCAAGCATCTGAAATAAATAACGTAAATAAGTTAAGCAAGAGACAAAATGCTTTCTCATTAACACATTAATAATGATTGACAGATCAACTTTACTTGAGGTAAACAAAAACAAATGTACATAACAGAACCACATACACTGAATATGGAGGCCAGGTCTGTTTGATGACTCTGGGAAGACTGACCACTGAGAATCTCTGACTCTGATCTCTCCTGTTGGTTTCTGTGGACAAAACATGAGATTACATCTCCTCATCCTGGGAGTACACACACACACACACACACACACACACACACACAGACACACACACACACACACACACACACACACACACACACACACACACACACACACACACACACACACACACACACACACACACACACAGGGAGGGAATGTTGTGTTTGTTTAATATTGTTTTAGGACTATGAAAATGGACAAAAGGATTAGCCTATGGATTATGAAAACAACAAAAATAAATGGGAAAATGGGAGAGGAGAAATGACTGGAGACAGTGTTGTTTAACTCACTGACCATGACCCATGAGTTCTTCTTACCTTTGTTCAGTAGAAAAGTCTCCCTCTCTAAAGTATATAGGATGCATCATAGACTGGTCACTCTTCATGGACACACAGCTGGGTTCAGGGGAGGCTGGTCTCTCCTGATTGATTGGACTTCAACACAACAGAGACAAACATTACATCTCTCATCTACTCTGAGCTCTGATGGGGAAACAGAAGAAGAGTTTCATTCCTAAAAGCTTTATATCCATTTTCAGAAATGTTCGTAAATGAGCTTTTATTGTTTAAAGAAGTTATGTTTATGTTAAGTTATTTGCTAAATGAGATGGCAGGTGGGTACCTGCTTCTATAAACCAATGAGATGGCACGTGGGTACCTGCTTCTATAAACCAATGAGGAGATGGCACGTGGGTACCTGCTTCTATAAACCAATGAGGAGATGGCACATGGGTACCTGCTTCTATAAACCAATGAGGAGATGGCATGTGGGTACCTGCTTCTATAAACCAATGAGGAGATGGCACATGGGTACCTGCTTCTATAAACCAATGAGGAGATGGCATGTGGGTACCTGCTTCTATAAACCAATGAGGAGATGCAGAGCGAACTGCGTCACAAATAGAACTGACTTCTAGACGCTCGTTGGCGCGCGTGAGCAGTGTGTCATTTTTAATAACGAAATTAATTTAGCGACGCGAGCGTTGTAGTCAGCCCCGCTAAAAGGCTGGTGTCGTTACTCTGCCTTCTCCGGGGGCATGTTGAGGTAAATTTACTAACCGGGAAGGTTGAATTATGTAATTTATTGGTGGGCTGGAAGACGCACTCTTGTCTTTTCTATTCCGAGGTTGTTTACTCGCAATATCAGATATTAAGATGTTTTTTATAATGAATGTATACTGAGGTTGAGGCTCTGACTAGTGATAATTTACCCAGTGTTCAATACCTGCTATTGAGGCGCCCTGAAAATAATATTCAGAAGTTCGGTCCTTGGACACAGAGGGGTTAAACACTAAAGTTACCGTCCATCTAGTGAAAAGAGGAGAACTGAACAGAGGTAGCCAGCATCCGTCAACGAGAGAGGGAGAAGCCCTCCACGGATTTAACAGGTGGAAGAAACAACCGGGGAGCTCCATCGGTCCACAAGAAATGCAGGCAGCCAGTGATGATGTAGTAGTAGCTATGGTAACTAGGATGCTGCAGGTTTCGTAGCTAGCTAACTTACCGAGCTGTACCGACTAGCTGGGCTAGCTAGTAGGTCGTTCGTCTGTCCCTCGTCTCGATGATGAATCCGGTGAACCACAAAATGAAACAAGGACAGAGAGTGAAAAGGATCTGGCTACACTCATACTGTCCCTGACCGTAAAGAAAAAAGCAAATTGAACAATAAACTTCAGTGTCTCAACACTGTAGTGAACTCCGTCGTTATTCTCCAAGATCACCTCAGACAACTCTGCGTGTAACCGGACAATATGCTTGGCACCACACCGTACGTGGACGAGGACAGTTCTGTACGGGGACGGGGACAGTTCCAGGACGCGGACATGAGCAGTGCAACACAATCAACTAAACCCAGTCTTTACAGTGGGTTACATTAGTAATATTCATTTTTTATTATTATGTAAAACAAACATTCTATGTTTTTTTATAACAATGTTTTGAGATCCGGGTCCATATCGCCAAAGTGTCTCAGAGTAGAAAATTGGTCGTATAAGTGCTGAGAATAAAGACATTTTACACTTATGGGTATAAATTAAAGCTATGCATGAAGTCTCTAGTCCCACCTAGTCGGCAGATATTTAGGACACCTGGTGAGCTGTCCTAAGTAGTTAAGAGTTAACAGAAGGTGTCTTGATAATACTATAGAATAATGCAGTTAGTCAGTGGTTCCTGCGCCACATGTAATTGCTTTGTAGTAGTTAAAATAATGTTTGATATTTCTATATGATCAATCCATAAGTAATATAGACCTACATGCAACAGTAAGTCTTGTGCTTTTGACAATGATTTATGTATAATAATTATGAATAACAAGTGATACCATGTATGTCTCTAAAGCATTTTGTCTCAATTTTGGCAGATTAACTCAGGTTTTCACCCAGCGGCTAAGGAGTTGGACCTGGGGCTGAAAGGTGGCTGGTTTGAATCCCGGGTCCGGGCGCTGGAAAAAACAGGCGGAATTGATCTGACCACTGGAGGCCTGCTACATCCTCAAAACATTCACCTTTCGTTGATCAGAACTCTAGAGGTTCTTCTTCACTGAACCCAAATATATATATAACTTTTAGTGGTTCCATATATTAAGGAAGTGATAGAAGCCTTTTTGGTTCTATAAGGAACCTTCTTTTCTAAGAGTGTTTCTTTTGATTATTTAATTCTCTACATCATGTTATTTCAAGTTCTCCCTTTGGAGCGCAACATCACGTTGTTAAATAATAATCTTAAATTGGGCGTGGCTATAAATTGGGCAATTGAAGGTATCTAGGGCGTAATATGTGTTAGATGTAAATGAACATTGTATGCAACGTTGTAGGCAACATTATTGGGAAGGGACTTGATGCTACTATGCCAAAGCTATTTAGAGTTGTTAAACGGGTGTGAAGAGTGTGTTGATATAACGGTTATATTGTCAAAATTCTGCTTGTAACAACCATCAGAATTGGTTAAAACAATATGCATTCCATTATATTAGGCAATAATTAAGAGTAGGCAAAGTGGTCGTGTCATGTGAAAATTCTATCAAATGTCTTACATTGTAACAAGTACAGTCAGGGTGCCGTGGAACCTGCAGTACCTCCGCAGACCCCGGATTGAGAACCCCTGCAGTACCTCCACAGACCCCGGATTGAGAACCCCTGCAGTACCTCCACAGACCCCGGACTGAGAACCCCTGCAGTACCTCCACAGACCCCGGATTGAGAACCCCTGCAGTACCTCCACAGACCACGGATTGAGAACCCCTGCAGTACCTCCACAGACCCCGGATTGAGAACCCCTGCAGTACCTCCACAGACCCCGGATTGAGAACCCCTGCAGTACCTCCACAGACCCCGGATTGAGAACCCCTGCAGTACCTCCACAGACCCCGGATTGAGAACCCCTGCAGTACCTCCGCAGACCCCGGATTGAGAACCCCTGTAGTACCTACACAGACCCCGGATTGAGAACCCCTGCAGTACCTCCACAGACCCAGGATTGAGAACCCCTGCAGTACCTCCACAGACCCCGGATTGAGAACCCCTGTAGTACCTCCACAGACCCCGGATTGAAAACCCCTGCAGTACCTCCGCAGACCCCGGATTGAGAACCCCTGCAGTACCTCCGCAGACCCCGGATTGAGAACCCCTGCAGTACCTCCACAGACCCCGGATTGAGAACCCCTGCAGTACCTACACAGACCCCGGATTGAGAACCCCTGCAGTACCTACACAGGCCCCGGATTGAGAACCCCTGCAGTACCTACACAGACCCCGGATTGAGAACCCCTGCAGTACCTCCACAGACCCCGGATTGAGAACCCCTGCAGTACCTACACAGACCCCGGATTGAGAACCCCTGCAGTACCTCCACAGACCCCGGATTGAGAACCCCTGCAGTACCTCCACAGACCCCGGATTGAGAACCCCTGCAGTACCTCTACAGACCCCGGATTGAGAACCCCTGCAGTACGTCCACAGACCCCGGATTGAGAACCCCTGCAGTACCTCCACAGACCCCGGATTGAGAACCCCTGCAGTACCTCCACAGACCCCGGATTGAGAACCCCTGCAGTACCTCCACAGACCCCGGATTGAGAACCCCTGCAGTACCTCCACGGACCCCAGATTGAGAACTCCTGATTTAGCAGATGCTCTTATCCAGAGGGATTTACAGTAAGTGCATTCATCTGAAGATAGCTATTTATTTTGGAAATTAACTGAATGAATTCTTCATAAAATTGTAATCTCACCTCTTAGATTTGGTCTCATGTCCCCCAGACAGATGCATTTTAGAGGCAGGGCCCCCCTCCTTTCTCTCCACAGAGAGACTCATTTTAGAGGCAGGGCCCCCCTCCTCTCTCTTCCCAGAGAGACTCATTTTAAGGGCAGGGCCCCCCTCTCTCTTCCCGGAGAGACTCATTTTAGAGCACTGGCCCCTAAACAGAGATCCAGCATGTTGGTTGTGGTTAACACATTGACAACTAATTCTTGAATGTCAATTGTTCTCATTTATTAATGATCTCTTATAAAACATTTACTAACAGACATAGAAACAGTCAGGTGATTTAATGCATCACATGAACATGTAGTTGACATTTCATCTCCATGGTAACTGTCAATAATAATAATAAGTCACTGTTTGTTAAGGTAGTTATAGACAGTGCAGCAACACAAGGCCATGTCTAAAACTTGTTTTTATTAATTAACAGTAGGCTTTTTATCGTCTTACAATCTGTTATTTTCTAAATGTATCTGAGAATGTAGACAGAAGGGCTAAAACGGACATGATTGATCTGAGGGGAAATCATTGATCCATTCAGAATGGTTTTATGCATCAATTAAGAGATTTTATATTATGTAAAGTAGACTAGGTTACAATGTATAGTAGTGGGTTGTTAGTGATATGTAGATGTTATATTATGTAAAGTAGGCTAGGTTATAATGTATAGTAGTGGGTTGTTAGTGATATGTAGATGTTATATTATGTAAAGTAGACTAGGTTATAATGTATAGTAGTGGGTTGTTAGTGATGTGTAGATGTTATATTATGTAAAGTAGACTAGGTTATAATGTATAGTAGTGGGTTGTTAGTGATATGTAGATGTTATATTATGTAAAGTAGACTAGGTTATAATGTATAGTAGTGGGTTGTTAGTGATATGTAGATGTTATTTTATGTAAAGTAGACTAGGTTATAGCCTACATATCATAGATGACCGGTCTAAACCTGTTCAGATCAGTTCACATAATGTTATAGTCCTACCAGTAGCAGGACAGAGAATGTACTGTATATAACCTACATATCATAGATGACCAGTCTAAACCTGTTCAGATCAGTTCACATAATGTTATAGTCCTACCAGTAGCAGGACAGAGAATGTACTGTATATAACCTACATATCATAGATGACCAGTCTAAACCTGTTCAGATCAGTTCACATAATGTTATAGTCCTACCAGTAGTATATATGTATAGTAGTGGGTTGTTAGTGATATGTTAGGTACACTATATATACAAAGGTATGTGGACACCCCTTCAAATTAGTGGATTTGGCTGTTTCAGCTGACAGGTGTATAAAATCAAGCAGACAGCCATGCAATCTCCATAGACAAACATTGTCAGTAGAATGACCAGTACTGAAGAGCTCAGTGACTTTCAACGTGGCACCATCATAGGATGCCACCTTACCAACAAGTCAGTTCTTCAAATCCCTGCCCTGCTAGAGCTGTCCCGGTCAACTGTAAGTTCTGCCAGGAAAATGCTACCTGCCCGAATGCATTGTGCCAACTGTAAAGTTTGGTGGAGCAGGAATAATGGTCTGGGGCTGTTATTCATGGTTCGGGCCCCCTAGTTCCAGTGAAGAGAAATCTTAACGCTACATCATAAAATGACATTCTAGATGATTCTGTGCTTCCAACTTTGTGGCAACAGTTTGAGGAAGGCCCTTTCTTGTTTCAGCATGACAATGTCCCCGTGCACAAAGCGAGGTCCATACAGAAATGGCTTGTTAAGATTGGTGTGGAAGAACTTGACTGGCCTGCACAGCGCCCTGACCTCAACCCAATCTAACACCTTTGCAATGAATTGGAAAGCCGACTACGAGCCAGGCCTAATCACCCAACATCAGTGCCCGACCTCCCTAATGCTCTTGTGGCTGAATGGAAGCATGTGTTGTTTCAACATCTAGTGGAAAGCCTTCGCAGAAGAGTGGAGGCTGTTATAGCAGCAAAGGGGGGGACCAACTCCATATGAATGGACATGATTTTGGAATGAGATGTTCGACTAGCAGGTGTCCACATACTTTTGGTCATGTTGTATATAGCCTAATCTAAATCAAATCAAATGTTATTGGTCACAATGTCTGAGCGGCATAGACTAAGATACAGTAGAATAGTATAGAATACAGTATATACATATGAGATGAGTAATGCATAGACTAAGATACAGTAGAATAGTATAGAATACAGTATATACATATGAGATGAGTAATACAGGATACAGTAGAATAGTAATACTTCTAGACTTTTACTGAAGTAGTATTTTACTGGGTGACTTTCACTTTTACTTGAGTCATGTTCTATGAAGGAATCTTTCCTTTTACTCCAGTTTGAGAACTGAGTTCTGTTTCCACCGCTGTTCTAACGTTCCATATGAGACACAGTTTCAACAGACATTCTGGAACTGCGTCGGCTACAAAGTTACTTTACATTTCATATCAGGAAATAAAGTAAAGGTCACTGGGTGAATTTGTTTTGCATTGCCCGACTCCCCGGGTGAGCAGAGTTTACGCATTTAATACCATTCCATTGGTCCTTAAAATAAATGTCCACGAACCTGTAGCACCGGGCCATGCAAAACGAACTTCCCACTGTCGCAGCGCACTGAGACACAGAGTTCTAAACCCAGACGCGTTTCTTCAAGACAACTCTCTTACATTATTTTTGATAAACACATAATTTACTCGAAACCAAGTTTAGTTGTTTTTTTCCTCCAAAATGAGAGTTACTGTAGGCCTTTAATAATTGTAAACAGGTCTACAAACCCAAAAGGTTTTAATTTGAGAATGTTCATTTGTATGCCTCAAATATTAAACTGTCTTAAAATATTTGATGATTAGTTGAATCAGGTGTGTAAGTGCTGGTAAGAACAAAAGGATTGAGAAACCCTGAGATAAACATAAAACCATATAATTGAAAAGCTCCTCCACCATCTTTACCAGACGTTTTACTGATAACATTTTTTACACTTTGAAAACTGCTGTCTGTCAGCAACTCAGCTCAAGTAACAGTTCTACTAACTAGTAATATCTCATTACAGATATTCATTCTCTTACTCTGTTCATTAGAATTAATTATTGTTCAGAAATACTTACTTTATTTGTCAGTTCTCTCCATGTAGTGTTTTCTACTCTGTCGTCTCAAAATGGATCCTGTACAAAAGAACAACTTTACTTTCTGTTTCAGCTCAGCCGCCTCCCCACCCTGATAATAAAGTGTTTTATTGGTATCTTCCACTAGATGGCAGTAAACACCTGCTGTAACTAGACTTTACAACTATGTGTTCTGTTTCCTGCAGTGTCCCAGAGGAGGAGTGATGATCTAGGATCAGGTCCCCCTCTCCATGTAATCTTATTCATTATGATCTAGGATCAGGTCCCCCTCTCCATGTAATCTGATTCATTATGATCTAGGATCAGGTCCCTCTCTCCATGTAATCTGATTCATTATGATCTAGGATCAGGTCCTCCCTCTCCATGTAATCTGATTCATTATGATCTAGGATCAGGTCCCCCCTCTCCATGTATTCTGATTCATTATGCTCTAAGATCAGGTCCCCCCTCTCCATGTAATCTGATTCATTATGATCTAGGATCGGGTCCCCCTCTCCATGTAATCTGATTCATTATGATCTAGGATCAGGTCCCCCCTCTCCATGTAATCTGATTCATTATGATCTAGGATCAGGTCCCCCTCTCCATGTAATCTGATTCATTATGATCTAGGATCAGGTCCTCCTCTCCATGTAATCTGATTCATTATGATCTAGGATCAGGTCCCCCCTCTCCATGTAATCTGATTCATTATGATCTAGGATCAGGTCCTCCTCTCCATGTAATCTGATTCATTATGATCTAGGATCAGGTCCTCCTCTCCATGGAATCTAATTCATTATGATCTAGGATCAGGTCCCCCTCTCCATGTAATTTGATTCATTATGATCAAAAAGGCTAAACTGATCCTAGATCAGCTCTCCTACTCTTTATGAATACTGTCACAGGTGACTCTTCAAGATGAGGATCATGATTTGTAAAACAAGCTTTATTCTTTAAGAATCAATTAATAACTTTCGGCAATGTCTTCAGTATTCCAGGCACTCTCTTCTTATGAACCAGTTGCTATTAAATAAAGAACATACTGCTTTATAGATCCCAACCTGACAAACAATTGTTTGGGCCTGACTTTGAGCACTTGCACTGGGCCTCCATTGAGTCTCCATGTGTCAAGCAGTACAGAGAAACACCCTCTAGATGACAGCAGAGGCTCTTGGATCCACCCTGTCTAACCACTGGGCCTCCATTGAGTCTCCATGTGTCAAGCAGTACAGAGAAACACCCTCTAGATGACAACAGAGGCTCTTGGATGTACCCTGTCTAACCACTGGGCCTCCATTGAGTCTCCATGTGTCAAGCAGTACAGAGAAACACCCTCTAGATGACAGTAGAGGCTCTTGGATGTACCCTGTCTAACCATCAGTTCAGTGACCTTGTTCCATCAATATGTCCATACTACTTCACAACCGATTTGAGGTCTTGACCATCAATGTCCCATTGGGCTCAACCAAACCGAGAGTGAGGTTCTAGAAAGAGGACTGACTCATACCAACTCCTAAACAGGTGGACTGGGAGGAGCTCCGGAGGGATCTACACGTCTTCATAGAAGATTGAAGTTATCAGATCATTTTGAATATGAAACAGATTTTTCTCATATACTATTTCCAAACCCCTCACATTGGGACCCTCAGTTGGAGTCAGTGTCAGAAACTGTACAGACTCTTATACGTAGGGATGTGGCTTCCTTTTCACAATTCAGAACCAGACCTGTTTATCAGTTTAACCTTATAAATGTTTAAACAAATCAATCTCTAGAAATATAGTGATGAAACCAGCAGATAAGGGTCTCAGATTGTTGTAATGGATAAAGTGAATATCTTCTTGAAGCCAATAGACAATAGGATCATGTTAAACACTATGTTCCATTGTCCCACTCAACACAACCAGAAAACACAAAGATGAATCCAGGAGATAAACTGTATGAGGATAAGTACATTACAGATAAACAGATGGTCTGTCTTTTTGGGCCAGATTCTCCAAGGCCCAGGCAATTTTATTTACTGCCTAAAATACATATCTCCAGAGACGTTGGCCGTTCCCTGCAGCTGACCAATAGGACGTGATTGCGTCTCAGAGACGTGGGCGGTTCCCTGCGGCTGACCAACAGGAAGTGATTGTGTCTCAGAGACGTGGGCGGTTCCCTGCAGCTGACCAATAGGAAGTGATTGTGTCTCAGAGACGTAGGCGATTCCCTGCGGCTGACCAACAGGAAGTGATTGTGTCTCAGAGACGTGGGCGGTTCCCTGCAGCTGACCAATAGGAAGTGGTTGTGTCTCAGAATCTTACTGTATTGCTGAATATATAGACTTTGATATCAACCCTCTATCCCAGAAACCCCCAGCTATGTTCAGGATACTGATGAATGAAGGGTTTATTACTATTGTAGTACTGACTTTTATATCAACCCTCTATCCCAGAAACACCCAGCTATGTTCAGGATACTGATGAATGAAGGGTTTATTACTATTGTAGTACTGACTTTTATATCAACCCTCTATCCCAGAAACACCCAGCTATGTTCAGGATACTGATGAATGAAGGGTTTATTACTATTGTAGTACTGACTTTTATATCAACCCTCTATCCCAGAAACACCCAGCTATGTTCAGGATACTGATGAATGAAGGGTTTATTACTATTGTATTACTCTTTTTAGTAACTTAGCTACTGACTTGTTCTATTGTTGTTGCATTGACAAGAGGTTTTAACCTGCAAGGAAGCATTTCATTGCACTGTGTACTCCATGTATATGACAAATAAACACACTGTGTACTCCATGTATATGACAAATAAACACACTGTGTACTCCATGTATATGACAAATAAACACACTGTGTACTCCATGTATATGACAAATAAACACACTGTGTACTCCATGTATATGACAAATAAACACACTGTGTACTCCATGTATATGACAAATAAACACACTGTGTCCTCCATGTATATGACAAATAAACACAGTGTGTACTCCATGTACATGACAAATAAACATACTGTGTACTCCATGTATATGACAAATAAACACACTGTGTCCTCCATGTATATGACAAATAAACACACTGTGTATTCCATGTATATGACAAATAAACACACTGTGTCCTCCATGTATATGACAAATAAACACAGTGTGTACTCCATGTATATGACAAATAAACACACTGTGTACTCCATGTATATGACAAATAAACACACTTGAACTGAGAAGGGAAGGGGGAGGGCAGCCAGAAAGGGAGGGGAAAAGATGACCAGATAAATTACAGTATGTGTCCTCAAATATTCTGAAATCGAAACATCTCACATTAGCTGGTAGAACTGAGGAAATAAATTAATCATAGAGGTCTTATAACTTATTACATTCAACAGGTCCATTGTTTTGTCTCATGTCTCTTTATATTCATGTAGCCTGGGGGCCATGTAATCTGATTCATTATGATTGTTTTGTCTCATGTCTCTTTATATTCATGTAGCCTGGGGGAAATGTAGCTGTATTGAAATGACCTTGTTTTATAACCTTCTTTGTTGCTCAGTGGTACTTCAATTGTCCTGACCACGCCCAGTTCTTTCACACAGTAATGCTCCAGCATCCACTCAGAGATTATGCATCTAATGCATTCCTCAAATACTGCAGAGTTGTTCAGCAAGTCCCTGAGATGGTCCTGTTCAACCACATGTATTAGTTTATTTGTCAGATGAAACCTGAGGGGATCACTGTAGTGTCATAATGCATCAACAATGGTTCTGAGGTCCTCAACAATGTTATTCTGTACCGTAGCTGGGATGCAGTGTTCTTTCCTGATTTACTAAATAAAAAGACAGATATTGTTTTAGAGACCTTCAATTAGCTGCTCAGTGTTGATCTCTGTGCCTTGAACATATTCAGCCTCTGGCAGACTCTCTACATCTCTCATGTCATCTTCAATGGGATCAGTCCCAGTCTCAAATTCATCATGAGGACAATTCTCATCTAAGTTGTCTCTGAAAAGCTCTCTGTGGTTTTGGTAGATGTGTGACCGATAGGTGCTGAAACATCTATTTGTTTTCCCACACCCATTAACTCCACAGGTAATTAGAACATGTGGTTCATGCTGGTGATAGAGGACAATATGTGTGAGTCGTCTGGACACAGAGAAAGTTTGCTCGTTGCAATGTGAACAATTGAATAGAGTTGGCATTCTTCAGAAAGATTGTGAACCTTGGAATGATGGGATGGAATCATGGAGATCATTGGTACTCAGCCACTTGCAGACATCATCAAGGGACCAGTCTTCCACAGCCACACTCTAATTTAAGTTGACACTAAAATCAAAAGTGAAATGTTTTAGTGTTGAGGCTAACACAAAACCTATCCCACTCTTTCCAGACAACCACCTTTCCTCCTATTTTGTATTTATAAAAATTGTCCTATTAGAGTTGTCAATAAAGAGCCTATCAGGGCAGTTATAAAGTCTTCTTGATATAATTACATGTTAGGGAGCTTTAATCCTCCCTTCTAAGTCTTTGCCTGTAAACTAGCTTGGTTCATCCTGGTCCTTTTAATAGTCCAAATGAATCATGTTGTCTCTGGTGTTAAAGGTGTAGGCAGGTATGGACAGTGGAAAGATGAATCATGTTGTCTCTGGTGTTAAAGGTGTAGACAGGTATGGACAGTGGACACATGAGTCATGATGTCTCTGGTGTTAAAGGTGTAGGCAGGTATGGACAGTGGACACATGAATCATGTTGTCTCTGGTGTTAAAGGTGTAGGCAGGTATGGACAGTGGGAACATGAATCATGTTGTCTCTGGTGTTAAAGGTGTAGGCAGGTATGGACAGTGGAAACATGAACCATGTTGTCTCTGGTGTTAAAGGTGTAGGCAGGTATGGACAGTGGAAACATGAATCATGATGTCTCTGGTGTTAAAGGTGTAGGCAGGTATGGACAGTGGAAACATGAATCATGATGTCTCTGGTGTTAAAGGTGTAGGCAGGTATGGACAGTGGAAACATGAACCATGTTGTCTCTGGTGTTAAAGGTGTAGGCAGGTATGGACAGTGGAAACATGAATCATGATGTCTCTGGTGTTAAAGGTGTAGGCAGGTATGGACAGTGGGAACATGAATCATGTTGTCTCTGGTGTTAAAGGTGTAGGCAGGTACCTGACCAATGACACTGCTTCTGTCTCACCCTATCAGAGCTCTCCTCTCACATCATGTACCTGACCAATGACACTGCTTCTGTCTCACCCTATCAGAGCTCTCCTCTCACATCATGTACCTGACCAATGACACTGCTTCTGTCTCACCCTATCAGAGCTCTCCTCTCACATCATGCACTCGGTCTGAAAGAAGAAAAATAGTTGGTCATGAAAAGTTCCATTAAAAAGAATGGAGCAAAAACATTTTTCCCAATGTAAATATAAATAGTTTTCTAATACATATCAGTGATGTGTAACAGCACAATCCGCAGTCAGGAATTCACCATAATTCGGGGTCAACAACGTAGAAAACTTTGCATTTCACATAGCCTGTAGCTGTGATGTGGTCAATCACTTCCTGTTGAACTCAGAACAAGAAAGAGCTTGGTTTTGTTTATTTGAAAAGTTTGTTGTTGAAAGTGTATTGGAAAGTCCTTGGTAGCTAGCTAGCTTCTTAGTTTGGATTCCGTGACGCAGTTGGCATCAGTTGTTGGGACTGCTTTTTTTTCTTCCACTGATCCTTCTGACCAAGGACGGGTGTGAGGAGCTATTTGGCGCCGCTGCTAGCTGCATATCAAACTAACAGGGTGTTCTTGAATGCAGCCCGCAAAGCGAATAGCCGTTGTGTCTGGGACCGCGGATTTCCCTGCGTTTGTGACTGTCTAGATCCCTGTTGTTTTCAATCTTCCCCGTGACCTGCCCTGTCTGGAACTGCGAGGAGTAACGAGTAACGAGGAGTAACTACGTTGCTAACTACCATGAAAAAGACCAAAGCCAGCGGGAGTACCGTTGAGGACAGTGGTGTCTCTCTATCAGAGGTGATGGATCTTTTAAATGAACAAAAAGAGACCTTCTAGCAGTTGTTACAACAACAAGAAAATAGCTTCAAGTATTTTTTCCAAATACTCGTGGATTCTACTGATAAAATAATGGACGACCTGACCAGAGATTATTAATCAACCTACCAGGGTGTTTACTAACACTACAGGAACATGGTCATCCACATGTATCGATCACATTTTTACTAATAATGTAGAACTTTGTTCTAAAGCTGTATCCATACCCATTGGATGCAGTGAACCCAGTATAGTGGCTATATCCAGGGAAAGAAATTGATAAGAAGATTGTGGGAGCTCTATTGTTAGATTTCAGTGCAGCCTTTTATATTATTGACCAAAACCTGTTGTTGAAAAAAGTTATGTGCTATGGCTTTTCAACCTCTGTCATGGATTCAGAGCTATCTAGTAGAACTCAAAGGGTTTTCTTTAATGGAAGCTAATGTCAAACATGTAAAGTGTGGTGTACCGGAGGGTAGCTCTCTAGGCCCTCAACTCTTTTCTATTTTAACCAATGACCTGCCACTCTAAATGAGTTTAGGAAAGTAAAGTGTACCTCTGCCATATCATGGATTCAGAGCTATCTGGTAGAACTCAAAGGGTTTTCTTTAATGGAAGCTAATGTCAAACATGTAAAGTGTTGTCGTGTCTCTGGCATCATTAAAAGTAAATACTGTTATTTTATCAAACCAATTCTCTGTACTCTGTACTGATTAAACTAAGCATGTAAATGTAATTAACTAGGAAGTCGGGGAAACCAAAGAAATTCTTCAGATTACAAAGTTATAATTTATAACTCTTCAGATATTTTAATATCTGATCAATTAGTCTTCTAATTAATGAATTATTCTTTACCTCACGTTTGTCTCATTCCAAACGTTGTAAATTGTTGGTTATCTGCACAAATCCAGCCTTTACTATGAATCATCCATACACCAATTGGCTTCATCATTTCATCACTTCATCAACTAACTAAATAATCACAGGAATGCATAAACAAACAGTTATGGTTACAAGGAAATGATAGGGGAGGTTCCTTAGTGGGCTAAGCCGATATGACGGCTTGGTGGAGAGCGGGAGGTGGGTGTGGGCTGAAAAGGCGGGACAGAACAGGAGTCACTACACAGTTGATAATTATATTAATTGAAATGCTAATCCTTTGCACATGAACGTTAACTCATTCGGGAATAATTGCAATCAATATATATTTACGCACTGTGTCATCGTGATCTCTGTTGGAGAGTCAGTTCATCCTTGTCTCTCCCTCCCTGAAGATCAGTCTTTCCGTGGTTAGAATGGTACCATTCAGAAATGTTCTCATAGAATAGATGTTTCGGTGGTTGTCGGTCTTCCCAGGTTGAAATAATTTCTGTCTGCAGACTAGTAATTAGTATCTAAGATTTGCTCTTATTGATAGTCTCAGAGTTGAACCATTTCCAGCCGTGTAGCCACTGCTCCACTTGGTATGGTTAGGAATTCAATAACTATTGCAACCTTAGCTGAGGTTTTTGTGGTCTAAACTCCTCGGTGTCCATCGAGGAACGCGTGGACTGAAGAGGATTTCCTCAGGAGGGGATTTTATTCGTAATGGCAGAAAAGGGCGGTTCCATGATGCCAGATCAAGTCTGTTCTCAAGGGGGCGGGCCAATGTCTTTGTAAAACGTTAAAGGGAATACAGTTCTCTTTCTTTAAAGGTTTAACATCACCTTACATCATTTCCCAAATAGTTTCATCTTCACTCATTCATTTTATTCAAGAATTAGATGCAAATCCCATAATTGAGAAATGTACATATTCAGAGATCTAGTTATGTGTGTTTCCTGTCCTCTTTGAGGTCACCAAATGAAACACACTCGTCATACCGGTCCTATAAGTGTCCACAGACCATTCCCACCTCCTCACAAGTGGACCTTTTGTATCAAATCCCCATTTTGGGGATTTAGGAGTTTTCCATGTGAAATCCTTTGTTCTCTCTATGTGTCTCTCTCTTTCTGCATGGCCAGGGGGAGAGAGTCTCCTCCAGGAATGTACAACCTGAGATAACAGAACCTGGGTGTTGGAGAGAGAGAGAGGGGGGATGCCACAATCTATACCCAGATAGGGCCACGTTATGAGAGGCCCGATGTATACCGAATGGTGTCATGTGCGTAGAGGTGGATCAGAGAATCACCAGCAGCAAGAACGACCCATTCTGTGAGCTTGGATAAATGGCATGCTATGACGGTGCCACGTTGAAAGTTACTGAGCTTTTCAGTGAGGCCATTCTTCTGCCAATATTAGTCTATGGAGATTGCATGGAGGTGTGCTTGATTTTATACACCTGTCAGCAACAGGTTTGAACAGGTGTCCACATACTTTTGTCAATACAGTGTATTTCCCTGGTACATTACGCAGATCTCATCAGTCCAGTTATGCTGCTCTGGTGCCATCTGGTGGACTGCTGGGAATACAACTTCAACTCTGTTACATTCAATGTATCCCACGAAGAGACACTGAGCTGGACAAAGAGACACTGGGCTGGACAAAGAGCCACTGGGCTGGACAAAGAGACACTGGGCTGGACAAAGAGCCACTGGGCTGGACAAAGAGACACTGGGCTGGACAAAGAGACACTGGGCTGGACAAAGAGACACTGAGCTGGACAAAGAGACACTGAGCTGGACAAAGAGCCACTGGGCTGGACAAAGAGCCACTGGGCTGGACAAAGAGCCACTGGGCTGGACAAAGAGCCACTGGGCTGGACAAAGAGCCACTGGGCTGGACAAAGAGACACTGAGCTGGACAAAGAGACACTGAGCTGGACAAAGAGCCACTGGGCTGGACAAAGAGCCACTGGGCTGGACAAAGAGCCACTGGGCTGGACAAAGAGCCACTGGGCTGGACAAAGAGACACTGGGCTGGACAAAGAGACACTGGGCTGGACAAAGAGCCACTGGGCTGGACAAAGAGACACTGAGCTGGACAAAGAGACACTGGGCTGGACGACAACGCAGTCTGAATCAGGTACTTATATGAATAAAGACACTGACAGGCCATATCACTGAATCTCAGTTTAAATCAGGGTTTAAACAGAACACAAGTCATTACAAGTAAAAACATTCCTCAATTAGGTTTTATTTATTTACCAAATAAAATAAGTGAAAGACAGTACAGATATAAACTGGTATCAACAGTGTTCAGGTTGGAAGACAGTACAAATATAAACTGGTATCAACAGTGTTCAGGCTGGAAGACAGTACAAATATAAACTGGTATCAACAGTGTTCAGGCTGGAAGACAGTACAAATATAAACTGGTATCAACAGTGTTCAGGTTGGAAGACAGTAGAGATATAAACTGGTATCAACAGTGTTCAGGCTGGAAGACAGTACAAATATAAACTGGTATCAACAGTGTTCAGGTTGGAAGACAGTACAGATATAAACTGGTATCAACAGTGTTCAGGTTGGAAGACAGTACAGATATAAACTGGTATCAACAGTGTTCAGGTTGGAAGACAGTACAGATATAAACTGGTATCAACAGTGTTCAGGTTGGAAGACAGTACAGATATAAACTGGTATCAACAGTGTTCAGGTTGGAAGACAGTACAGATATAAACTGGTATCAACAGTGTTCAGGCTGGAAGACAGTACAGATATAAACTGGTATCAACAGTGTTCAGGTTGGAAGACAGTACAGATATAAACTGGTATCAACAGAAGTACCATAAAACAGTTTGTTCAATCAGTTAAACAGCATATTAATTCTAATTGTACATGATATACTCAGTATACAAGAAAAAACATGTATGATTGTGTGTGTGTGAGTTAGGCTACATGGAGGGGATTACTGAGTAGTTTGGTTCATCAGGCTGACCCCCAGTCTTCATGGAGGGGATTACCATGTGGTTTGGTTCATCAGACTGACCCCCAGTCTTCATGGAGGGGATTACTGAGTAGTTTGGTTCATCAGGCTGACCTCCAGTCTTCATGGATGAGATTACTGAGTAGTTTGGTTCATCAATCGGATCACCAGTCTACAAGGAGGGGATTGTTGAGTAGTTTGGTTCATCAGACTGACCCCCAGTCTTCATGATGATGTTTTGGCAATGTGGAGATAAGAATTCCAGACTATGGTACCTCTGTATTGGATAGAGAATTGACTATGAGGTGCGGCAGTGGGGAGTGTTAAGGTTATAGCAGTGTCTTATGTTGTATAGATGGATTGAACTTGGAAGAATTAACTTGGAAGAATCCATTGAAGGGTTTAGGTAAACTGTCTGGGAGGTATGAGTATTTGTAGATGAAAGTGGATAATTGGCGTATATTAATGTCGTAAATAGACAAGATATTGAGGACTGGAACATTGTAAAACCACTCAGATAAGTATTCATCTACAGGACATAAACATTGGTAAACCACTCAGAGAAGTATTCATCTACAGGACAGAAACATTGGTAAACCACTCAGATAAGTATTCATCTACAGGACATAAACATTGGTAAACCACTCAGAGAAGTATTCATCTACAGGACAGAAACATTGGTAAACCACTCAGATAAGTATTCATCTACAGGACTGAAACATTGGTAAACCACTCAGAGAGGTATCCATCTACAGGACTGAAACATTGGTAAACCACTCAGAGAGGTATCCATCTACAGGACTGAAACATTGGTAAACCACTCAGAGAGGTATCCATCTACAGTACTGAAACATTGGTAAACCACTCAGAGAGGGATTCATCTACAGGACTGGGTGGATATTATTACTCTGTTCTAAGTAGAAATGTATATAAACAGGGATTAAACTATAATCACCAGTTTCTGACACTTTTCTCCAAGAAGAAAACTTTACAATGTATAGTTATTTGAATTAAAAAAGGGTTCTTTGTTTGTCCCCATGAGAGAACCCTTTTTTGTTCCAGGTAGAACCATTGGGTGGTGAAAAATGTTCTACTTAGAACTTTTTAGTGGTGAAAGGGTTCCACTTTGAAGGAAAAATAGTTATGTTCAGATGGTACTCCTATGGGGATACTAAGAAACCATTATGGTTCTAGGTAGCACCTTCTTTTCTAAGAGTAGTCTGAGTTTAACTTATACAACATGACATGCCCTGTTCATTATTCTGCTCCAAGTCTTTCTCTAGTTGTGAGTTCTTCTGCTTCAAGTCTTCAGATGTTTTCTTTAGTTCAGAGTTCTTCTGCTTCAAGTCTTCAGACGTTTTCTTTAGTTCAGAGTTCTTCTGCTTCAAGTCTTCAGACGTTCTCTTTAGTTCAGAGTTCTTCTGCTTCAAGTCTTCAGATGTTTTCTTTAGTTCAGAGTTCTTCTGCTTCAAGTCTTCAGACGTTCTCTTTAGTTCAGAGTTCTTCTGCTTCAAGTCTTTCTTTAGTTCAGAGTTCTTCTGCTTCAAGTCTTCAGATGTTTTCTTTAGTTCAGAGTTTTTCTGCTTCAAGTCTTTCTTTAGTTCAGAATTCTTCTGTTTCAAGTCTTCAGATGTTTTCTTTAGTTCAGAGTTCTTCTGTTTCAAGTCTTCAGATGTTTTGTTTAGTTCTGAGTTCTCCTTCTTCAATTCCATATAGATATTTCTGTTATTTTTCTCTAGCTCATAAATCCTCCTGAACAGTTCGTCAGAGTTCTCCTCAGCAGAATCTTCTTCCACTTTAATAACTTGCATCTTCATCTTTTTACAGATGCTCCCTCTTTCCTCCTCCTCCTCAGTCTCCCTTTCCTAAACATGAAACACACAGTTACCAGTTCAGTCTAATTAACTGAAGTACAAAGAAATGTCCTATGAAATAGGAGCATTTATCAAATTGGGGTATTGTCAATGGCATACAGAAATGTTAAAAAACATAAAATTACCTCTTGATTTCTCTTTGTCATTCCAGCGTTGCCATGGTGGCCTTTGTGTCCCACGTCTCCAGTGACCTCGACCAGAGTGTGTGTCTGCATTGCTGGGACGGCGTAGTGCTGCCTGACGTGGCTCCCCCAGTAGGCGGTAGCGTAGGTCAGACAGTCTAATGTCTCTTTAAGCCTCTGGGCTGGTTATATATCAGTAACACAGCCTAATTTCTCTATAAGCCTCTGGGCTGGTTAGATATGAGTCAGACAGTCTAATGTCTCTTTATGCCTCTGGGCTGGTTAGATATCAGTCAGACAGTCTAATGTCTCTTTAAGCCTCTGGGCTGGTTAGATATGAGTCAGACAGTCTAATGTCTCTTTACGCCTCTGGGCTGGTTAGATATGAGTCAGACAGTCTAATGTCTCTATAAGCCTCTGGGCTGGTTAGATATGAGTCAGACAGTCTAATGTCTCTTTAAGCCTCTGGGCTGGTTAGATATCAGTCAGACAGTCTAATGTCTCTTTAAGCCTCTGGGCTGGTTAGATATGAGTCAGACAGTCTAATGTCTCTTTAAGCCTCTGGGCTGGTTAGATATCAGTCAGACAGTCTAATGTCTCTTTACGCCTCTGGGCTGGTTAGATATCAGTCAGACAGTCTAATGTCTCTTTACGCCTCTGGGCTGGTTAGATATCAGTCAGACAGTCTAATGTCTCTTTACGCCTCTGGGCTGGTTATATATCAGTCAGACAGTCTAATGTCTCTTTACGCCTCTGGGCTGGTTATATATCAGTCAGACAGTCTAATTTCTGTTTACGCTTCTGGGCTGGTTAGATATCAGTCAGACAGTCTAATGTCTCTTTAAGCCTCTGGGCTGGTTATATATCAGTCAGACAGTCTAATGTCTCTTTACGCCTCTGGGCTGGTTAGATATCAGTCAGTAGGATGCAGTGCTGGTCAGACAGTCTGGTCAGTTAGTAAGCCAATCTAGTGGAAACAGACATTAAACATGTATGTTATGGCTGTTTACTATTGGCTGGTTTCCCAGACACTGATCAAGTCCTATAAAGTGGAACCAGACATTAAACATGTATATTATGGCTGTTTACTATTGGCTGGTTTCCCAGACACTGATCAAGTCCTATAAAGTGGAAACAGACATTAAACATGTATATTATGGCTGTGTACTATTGGCTGGTTTCCCAGACACTGATCAAGTCCTATAAAGTGGAAACAGACATTAAACATGTATGTTATGGCTGTTTACTATTGGCTGGTTTCCCAGACACTGATCAAGTCCTATAAAGTGGAAACAGTGTTGATTCAGCCTGTTTTTGTCCTGGATGTCAAATCTCAACCTGTTTTTGTCCTGGTTGTCAAATCTCAACCTGTTTTTGTCCTGGTTGTCAAATCTCAACCTGTTTTTGTCCTGGTTGTCAAATCTCAACCTGTTTTTGTCCTGGTTGTCAAATCTCAACCTGTTTTTTGTCCTGGTTGTCAAATCTCAACCTGTTTTTGTCCTGGTTGTCAAATCTCAACCTGTTTTTGTCCTGGTTGTCAAATCTCAACCTGTTTTTGTCCTGGTTGTCAAATCTCTCTAATTCCCATCGCTGTCTGCTGAATCCGCTTGTAGACTATTTGCCTGTTTGTTTATGTGGCAAAGTCTCTACTGACCATATCAACGGCGATGGCTGGCTATAGCTACAGTACATATATTTGGGAGCAGGATAACGGTGATAACCATTTCTCTTTATATTGGATATTTTTTGACTCCTGTGAAAAGCTTGGATGTGCGTAAAGCCCTCCATAGTCTACGTTGTCTTACATGCTGACTAGACCGGGCACGCACGTGCGTCCGAGTGCGCATGTTGTTTTGTCCAGCCACACCAGACACACGATACGTTGGTTGAAATATCACAATGAACTCTGAACTATATTCATTTAGGGTCGAAAAGCATGAAACATTCATGGCCATTTAGTTATCTTGCTGTTGCTAGCTAATTTGTCCTAGGATATAAATATTGAGTTGTTATTTTACCTGAAATACACAAGGTCATCTACTATGACAATTAATCCACAGAGAAAAGGGTATACCTGGTTAGAGTCTAGTAATTTCTCCTCCAGTCTTCTTCTTCTTTGGACTTTATATGGCGGTTGTAAACCAGCTTTAAGGTGCATTATAACCATCAACTGGAGTGTGGACCTCAGTTCAGTGGGCATTTACAGGTGATTAGAACGCTTGTTATGGTCATTTTTACACGCGTTCATTATACCTGTTCAGTGTACATTTACATGTGATTAGAACCTTCTTTTAGCGCCTGGCTACGCAGACTCTCGTTAACTTCTCTAGGGTAGGGGGCAGCATTGGGAATTTTGGATGAAAAGCGTGCCCAAATTAAACTGCCTGCTACTCAGCCATAAAAGCTAGAATATGCATATAATTAGTAGATGTGGATAGAAAACACTCTGAAGTTTCTAAAACTGGTTGAATGATGTCTGTGAGTATAACAGAACTCATATGGCAGGCAAAAACTTGAGAACAAAAATCCAACCAGGAAGTGGGAAATCTGAGGCTTGTAGTATTTCAACTCTTTTCCTATCAAATACACAGTGTCTATGTGGTCATATTGCACTTCCTAAGGCTTCCACTAGATGTCAACAGTCTTTAGAACCTTGTTTGATGCTTCTACTGTGAAGTGGGGGCGAATAAGAGCTGATTGAGTGAGGGGTATGCCAGAGAGGCATGAGCTGACCATGCGCGTTCATGTGCAGTTCTGACCTCGTGCGTTCCATTGAAATTCTACAGTTCTCCGGTTTGAACATTGAAGATTCATGTTAAAAACATCCTAAAATTGATTCTACACAACGTTTGACATGGTTCTGAGGACTGTAACGGAAATTTTTTGACTTTTCGTCTGCACCTAGTGATCACGCGTCATGAATTTGGATTAGTGGGCTAAACGCGCAAACAAAAAAGAGGTATATGGACATAAATTATTAACTTTATCGAACAAATCAAACATTTATTGTGGAACTGGGATTCCTGGGAGTGCATTCTGATGAAGATCATCAAAGGTAAGTGAATATTTATAATGCTATTTCTGACTTCTGTTGACTACACAACATGGCGGATATCTGTTTGGGTTGTTTTGGTCTCTGAGCGCTGTACTCAGATTATTGCATGTGCTTTTTCCATAAAGTTTTTTTTTTAAATATGACACAGCGGTTGCATTAAGGAGAAGTTTATCTAAAGTTCCATGTATAACACTTGTATTTTCATCAA
Organism: Salvelinus namaycush; assembly: GCF_016432855.1. NCBI lineage: Eukaryota > Metazoa > Chordata > Actinopteri > Salmoniformes > Salmonidae > Salvelinus > Salvelinus namaycush. The sequence continues at coordinate 1,189,202 of NW_024061197.1, read as the reverse complement.
CATTTATGATGAGTATTCCTGTGAATTGATGTGGCTCTCTGCAAAATAACCGCATGTTTATTGATATAAATAAGAAATTTACCGAACTAAACATACTTGTATTGTGTAACATGAAGTCCTATGAGTGTCATCTGATGAAGATCATCAAAGGTTAGTGATTCATTTTATCTCTATTTCTGCTTTTTGTGACTCCTCTCTTTGGCTGGAAAAATAACTGTGTTGTTCGGCAACTTGGCTCTGACCTAACATAATCGTTTGGTGTGCTTTTGTCGTAAAGCCTTTTTGAAATCAGACACTGTGGCTGGATTTACAACAAGTGTATCTTTAAAATGGTGTAAACATAATTTTTATTATGGGATTTCTGTTGTTTTGAATTTGGCGCCCTGCAGTTTCACTGGCTGTTGACGAGGTGAGACGCGTCCCACAAACCTTGTGAGGTTTTAAAATGCACAAGCAGTTTGGATGAAATGATTGAATAACATGTTTGTGTACATTTATTTTGGTGAGAGAGTGGTTGTCCTTTGGTTCTTTTAAATTCAACAACATTCTGGGAAAGGTGCAGGATACCCAGCTAGCATATAACCTTCTGAGAACCATCTGTCTCTTTAGAAACCTTCTGTCGCTTAGGTGGTAATTTCAGTACTTCAGCATAACGTTTCCTATGGGTTTCATCATTGTTCTATTTAACCTGTTAGTGTGTAGGGGGGCGCTGTTTCCACTTTGGGAAAAAAATCGTGCCCAATTTAAACGGCCTCGTACTCTATTCTAGATCGTACAATATGCATAGTATTATTACTATTGGATAGAAAACACTCTCAAGTTTCTAAAACTGTTTCAATTATATCTGTGAGTGAAACAGAACTCATTTGGCAGCAAACTTCCTGTCAGGAAGTGAAAAATCTGAAAACGATGCTCTGTTCCAGGGCCTGCCTATTGAATTGCTTTATATTTATGGATTTGCATGCACTGCATACGCCTTCCACTAGATGTCAACAGGCAGTGGAAGGTGGAATGGGGTGTCTAGCTTGAAGAGCTCTTGGAATGACGTGTCCACAATATCCTTTCTCTACCTAGGCGCGGGAAGGAGCTTCCCATTGTCTTCTAATAAGCGTTCGGTATACACGGCTAATATCTCCGGCTTTGTTTTTATTTGATACACATTAGAAAAACATCATAAAGTAGTTTTTTTTCAACCGAGTTGTATCAGTTTATTCAACGTTTATTGCGACTTTTGGAATTTTCCTTTCTTTGCGTCAGGAGAAGATGGGCATGTTCGCGCCACATGGCTAGCTAAGGTTGCTAATTCGACAGGAGAAGAGGACATTCTAAAACCAAACAACAATTTATTCTGGACAAAGGACTCCTTGTACAAGATTCTGACGGAAGCTCAGCAAAAGTAAGAACCATTTATGATGTTATTTCGTATTTCTGTGGAAAATGTAGAGTCCTATTTTCCGCACTTTTTGCGGGCGCTGTCTCGCTATAACGTAAGCTGTTTGTTATGGTAAAGTTAATTTAAAAAATCTAACACGGCGGTTGCATTAAGAACTAGTGTATCTTTCATTTGCTATCCAACATGTATTTTTTAGTAAAGTTTATGATGAGTTATTTGGTCAGATTAGGTGAGTGTCAGAAATATATCCGGAGATTCTGGGAAAAAGTTGCTACATTTTCACAATGTATAACCACGGATTTCAGCTCTAAATATGCACATTTTCGAACAAACCATATATGTATTGTATAACCTGATGTTATAGGACTATAGCTACAGTACAGAGAGATCCATGATGAAAACCTGATGTCCTTGAGTGGCCCAGCCAGAGCCCGGACTTGAACCCGATCAAACATCTCTGGAGAGCTGAAAATAGCTGTGCAGCGACGGTCCCCATCCAACCTGACAAAGCTTGAGGGGATCTGCATAGAAGAATGGGAGAAACTCCCCAAATACAGGTGTGCCAACAAAGTACTGAGTAAAGGGTCTGAATACTTATGTAAATGTGATATTTAAAAAAAGATTAAACTGTTTTTGCTTTGTCATTATGGGGTAATGTGTATAAATTGATGAAATAAACTAAATTTAATACATTTTAGAATAAGGCTGTAACCTGTCATGACTTGCCCTTTTGGGTGAGCATCATAGCCCCCCCCCCCCCCCCCGTCTCTCTCTCTCTCTCTCTCTCTCTCCCAACACAGGTTTATGATGGTCGTAAATACCTAATCTCTTTTCTCCACTAGGACAAAATGAAAGTTGAAAATTCCTTTGTAACCACAGAGAAAGGCTTTGCAGCACGGTAACATCAAACAGTTGGAAGGGTCCGTGGGAACGTAAAGAACAATAATGTAAAATTCATTACTAATTTGTGATGTAACTAAGGACAGTAGAACAACGTAACTGTATCTCTGAATGTGTATATTTCCCAGTGATCAGATTCACATATAGATGTTGTGGAACTTACATGTTTAAATTTGAAACTATTTGTGAGAAGATGAAATGTGATGTTAGCCTTCTAAATGAGAATAGTTTTTCATATGAAGTCTTATCCAGTCAGTGACCACGCCCACAGCCAAATGTAATGGAACCGCCCTCTTTTCCAGAGGGTTTTATAACCACCCGTGACGACATTTACATTAGACCAAGTCAGACGGTGTGAACCGGACGTCATGAATGGCTAAGAAATTTACAAAACCAAAGACCAGAGAACGTGAGGACGTGCGTCTCCATGCTGAAATGGTTACCACATAGGAGACCAGAAGATTGCTACAGAAGGAGCAAATCCTAGACGCTGCTTTATCAGTCTGCAGCTGAAATGTGCATAAGTCTAGGACGAGAATAATGACAACCGCGGAAGCATCTATTCTAACAGATCAACTCTAAGAACTACAGGGTACATCGAAGTATCCATTCTAACCACTACGACAAGAGCCTACTACAGCTACGAAAGACCTTGATCTCTGGTGGACAAATTAGAGACTCACTGGTGAACTACTCTTCACAGACTGATCGAGTGATTTCAAAAGAGAGAGTCGACAAAGACATACAATCGTAAATATGTACTTTGCATTTCTAAAATCAGAATGAGCGGTTATTAGATATCCATATTTATGATGGGCATATTATTCAACCGAAAGTTGATCTCTTTTCTTCTTCCGCTTTTTCTTACATGCCCCTCCTTGTTCACTGTGTACCAAGCCGTCATATCGGGTAAGTCCACTAGGGACTTTTCATGGCATTATGTTAGTAATCATTTCGACCTGTGTGTGTGTGTTATGTATTTATGTGTGATAATTTAATTAGTAAATTAATAACTAAGCCAATTTGTATATCGCCGTGTCACGTTCTGACCTTTATTTTCCTTTGTTTTGTCTTCCGTGTGTTTGTGCCACACGGGACTGTTTCGGTTAGTTTCACTTTTGTTATTTTGTATTTGTTGTCGTGTTCAGTTTATATTATTATAACATGGACACTTACCACTCTGCTTCTTGGTCCGATCCCTGCTCTTCAGACGAAGAGGAGGAAACCAGCCGTTACACACCGATTCATCATTTAGACAAGGGTTCGTGCAGATTTCCAAGAATTTTACGATGTTCAGAATGAGACTGACAGAAAGTAACAGTTAATTAATTACCAATTGATGACTGATAAGTAAGAGATCTTTAGATCTATAAGTTCATTCAGAAAATGGTAACTCGTTAAATAAACTTTTCCGGGGGGTCCCCAGGTTAATTGTGTTAATTGTTGTATAATCCAATTAAAGTTTAATTTCCAAATAGCTTATACAGGTTTGATTAATCATTAACATTGATTAATCAATTACATTTGTGTTTGCAAATTCACTCACGTCCAACTCCCACATTACTGATCCAGTATTGATGGTTCATTAACGTCTTCAAATAGATCAAAATCATCTTGCAGCTCCAACGACCCAAAATTCAAACTTTCAACAAAAAAAGGGTAACATTTTCCTAATTTGTTTATAATGCACAGGCTCTCAGAGGGGGTGGTCCCCACTCCCCCGCTAATTAGTGAACCGTCACCCATAAAACGATTGATTTCTGACCTCGTCAGCGATACAAACCTAACTGTGCCATTAAGGGGAAAACAGCACAAAACGCTCTCCAAAATCAAACATTAGGTACAGGCCTGGGAAAGGTTCTCTCCAGTTTAGCCCTGATGTATCACCATCAGCGATTGGCATCTTACCAGTATCGAAAGGGCACAGAAAAAGCAAGAGCAAGAACTGGAGAGAACCGACCAACTAATGACAACAACAGAAAATAAAAACGAGGAACTGCGTTTGAAAACTGAAAAATTTAAGTAAATTAAAATACTTATGACGATGAACGAGCACAAACACTTCAACAAAATTGTTTTTTTACAGGAACAACTCGATTTAGCCCAAACTAAAAATGGAGTCCACGCTAAACTAGAGAAATCTGTCGAGTTATCTACAAACAGTAGGGCGCAATTTGATAACATGCATGCAGTTTTGATGAATGTTACTCAAATAAATAATGTTCTAGTCCAAATGCTGCAAAACAAAGACAATCGGTTAATGAACACAATGGCTAAGTTGGATGAAAAATCAGCAGAACTCATCGAGATCGCTGACCAAATGAATGATGAGAAAACTCAGGTGATGAAGATGGAAATATCTTAACAAGCGAGAGAACTCTCCTCATTGAATCTCTCGTTCTGTACTCAAGACCACTACCTGCAAACTACGACATAAGTTTGAGGCCGAACAGAGCAAGTGTGACACTCACGTATCTAAAATCACTTTAGGCGCCCAAATGGAATCTGCAGCAGAATACCACTTTGATGTACCATCTGGAGGATTTCCAGAACAGTCATGCGCTACAGCGTGACTACCCAACCAATCATCCGGAGTTCGGCACACAAAGGAGTGAAGAAGAAAGAAGGTTTCAGACGTTGTCTTCTCCTCTTGGCCATTTGGCACAGTGTAATTTGGCGCCTCCTCGCCAACAAAGCCAAACCTTCCGCATCTTTGACCCCGTTCCAGGTAAGCCAAACGACACTGAAACGTTCCTAACAGAGATAGAGGACGCCTTGGATGGCTACCCAAACACTACAGGTTCTGACAGGCTTTACCTGTTGAAGTCGAATAGACATGTGACAAGGTTCATTCATATACAACAGCAACACGTGCAAATTACTATGCTAAACTTGCCACAGCTTTGAAAAAATAATTCGGTGGTTCTGCGACTCACAAATACGACAGCTCGCTGGCTAACACTGTCAAACAACACTCACTAGCATACTATCATAGACTTCGTTCAGCTTACTTTGGCCTACTCACTGAAACAGGAATGGAAGAGTTGTTATCATTCAATCAAATGTATGCCAAAAGCCCACATTGGCTTGTCTATCTTACAACTCAGAGAGCTTGCAAGCAGAGCATTTGAAAACATCAAAAGTGCGCAGACATCTTGGTTTTGAAGTGTGACCAGGAGCACTCACTCCAGTTAGAGGGTGCATTCTCAGGTATTGGAGAGATGATGCACAACAACGGTTTCTACAACAAAACCACAATACCAATACCCACCGTGGTCGAAATAACTGTAAAGTACGTCGCCATTGAAACGACTACCTCTACAGTCGTGGCCAAATGTTTTTAGAATGACACAAATATAAATTTTCACAAAGTCTGCTGCCTCAGTTTGTATGATAGCAATTTGCATATACACCAGAATGTTATGAAGAGTGATCAGATAAATTGCAATTAATTGCAAAGTCCCTCTTTTGCTATGCAAATGAACTGAATCCCCCAAAAACATTTCCACTGCATTTCAGCCCTGCCACAAAAGGACCAGCTGACATCCTGTCAGTGATTCTCTCGTTAACACAGGTGTGAGTGTTGACGAGGACAAGGCTGGAGATCACTCTGTTATGCTGATTGAGTTTGAATTTGAATAACAGACTGGAAGCTTCAAAAGGAGGGTGGTGCTTGGAATCATTGTTCTTCCTATGTCATCCATGGCTACCTGCAAGGAAACACGTGCCGTCATCATTGCTTTGCACAAAATGGGCTTCACAGGCAAGGATATTGCTGCCAGTAAGATTGCACCCGAATCAACCATTTATCGGATCATCAAGAACTTCAAGGAGAGCGGTTCAATTGTTGTGAAGAAGGAGTCAGGGCGCCCAAGAAAGTCCAGCAAGACCATCTCTTAAAGTTGATTCAGCTGCGGGATCGGGACACCACCAGTACAGAGCTCGCTCATGAATGGCAGCAGGCAGGTGTTAGTGCATCCGCACGCACAGTGAGGTGAAGACTTTTGGAGGATGGCCTGGTGTCAAGAAGGGCAGCAAAGAAGCCACTTCTCTCCAGGAAAAACATCAGGGACAGACTGATATTCTGCAAAAGGTACAGGGATTGGACTGCTGAGGACTAGGGTAAAGTCATTTTCTCTGATGAATTCCCTTTCCGATTGTTTGGGGCATCCAGAAAAAAAGCTTGTCTGGAGGAGACAAGGTGATCGCTACCATCAGTCCTGTGTCATGCCAACAGTAAAGCATCCTGAGACCATTCATGTGTGGGGTTGCTTCTCAGCCAAGGAAGTAGGCTCACTCACAATTTTGCCTAAGAACACAGCTATGAATAAAGAATGGTACCAACACATCCTCCGAGAGCAACTTCTCCCAACCACCCAGGAACATTTTTGTGATGAACAATGCCTTTTCCAGCATGATGGAACACCTTGCCATAAGGCCAACGTGATAACTAAGTGGCTTGGGGAACAAAACATCGATATTTTGGGTCCATGGACAGGAAACTCCCCAGACCTCAATCCCATTGGGAACTTATGGTCAATCCTCAAGAGGTGGGTGGACAAACAAAAACCCACAAATTCTGACAAACTCCAAGCATTGATAATGCAAGATTGGGCTGCCATCAGTCAGGATGTGGCCCAGAAGTTAATTGAAAGCATGCCAATGCGGATTGCAGAGGACTTGAAAAAGAAGGGTCAACACTGCAAATATTGACACTTTGCATCAAATTCATGTAATTGTCAATAAAAGCCTTTGACACTCATGAAATGCTTGTAATTATACTTCAGTATTCCATAGTAACATCTGACAAAAATATCTAAAGACACTGAAGCAGCAGACTTTGTGAAAATGAATATGTGTCATTCTCAATACTTTTGGCCATGACTGTACAATTGACCCGATCACTACATTCCTGCACCCAACCCAGTGACAGAGGGTAACAAAGGGTTCAATGACAATCAAAATGTAGACCGATGCTCCCTAGACGTTCTAATACATGAACCACTAAAGCAAAGAAAATTTGAGAAAAGACACGTCACTAGTACAAGACGTGGAATTGCAGGACGACAGGTCCGCTGAAATTAACACTCTTAACAAGGACGTTAACAATCACATTTTTCCCGCTCTCACTTGAGAACCTATCCAGGGCCCACTCAATCAAGAACAAGCCTACACGCTTTGTCTATATTCTCTGATAAAAAGGTTGCGAAGAAAATGGTCAAACACGTCGCAGGAGCCATTTCCACTCAAAACCCAACAAGTCGATCTGTTTTCACCATGAACAGGCATGACACATCACGTCTTTGTGATCAACCACTCAAATTTATGGGGAATATGTCCACAAAACGCAACTCAAACAGCCCATACCTGAAAACAGTCATGGAAGACTGCTTAACCTGTCATGCGCTAAATGATTTAGGCTCGACAATTTCACTCATCTCTCAAACGTTGTTCAATGATCTCAAAGGGCTTTGAATCCAGCTAAACAATGTGACACTACACTTCAAGGTTTCACTCAGACTACCTTGTCTCTCACATTTAGAGTCATGCTGAAACTACACTTCCAGGACGTATCGCTCGTTCACCCTGTGTATGTTACCAGCCTCGAATCTGAACCGCTGCTACTTAATGGATCGTTTACTCCCACTGATGGATTGGAAAACCAACCAAGTATGGTCATAGGTCACAGTGCCTTCTCCACTGACTACACTGTCCTCCCCCCTAACGCTAGCTGCAACGCAGTCAGTCACGAGGGGTATCTGTCGACAGCACCCCTTGAGAAAAAGACGTTTCGAGACCTCTTGGTGCAGAATCCGATCCAAGGAGATATTACGGTATCTCTACACATTCCATCAGCAAACCTGATTGACCATTATTTTCATGATTCTGAGCCAGCAGTCTCTGTGAATGAGAAACTTCCCTCCTTCTTGGAGTCGTGCAAAACTGTAGCTGAGACACTTCCGCTAGCACTGCGGTCGTCTCAGTGATAAAAGCATTGACTGGCAGAGTGTACACTGCTTCCGCTGACACATTTTCCGCTTTGTGGGAGACTGTCACCCCTTACAATGACACTAATGGCGTCAGTCCAGCAACTGACCCGATGATTCCCACTGGTGAAACACTGCGATATCACAGACAGATATCCTTGTCTCAGTTCGCAGGTACTGAAGAGGTTGCCACACATGGGAGCTGTGGTGACTAACAGGCCTCAACCACTGAGCGTTTTGAAGCACAAACACCAGCAGATTTGGTTGAATGGTTACAGCCAATCTAATAACAACTCGGCCGCTGACAACTCGTACATAGGGTCCAATCTTTTCGTTTGTGCCTCGGATGCCAACACCAACCGCTGGTGGGGGGGCCCAGACCCGTGATGAGCCTCATCGAGGCCAGTGGGGGGGTTGGGACTACGTGCAACACTGTACGAGGCCTCCAGAGCAGGAAGAAAATCTAGTTGTAAACTTCCCCATGAGAACAGAGAAGAGGACGGGGATAACCTTAGAACACATCTGAGAGAACACTGGTCGAAAAAGAAGTCCAGTGGACTTGTCCACCTCCAAAACAAATGGAAACAATAATAATTCCTAGCATGTGTAGTTTCAACTATACAACTAGTAAAATGCTCTAATGTGTTCCAGTAGGATAACATTTCAGAGTAAATCAGTAGGACAAGTGGTCCCCTTGAGTACCAGTACCAATGCTAGCACAGTCAGTCCAGCCACAATCAGTAACAGGATTAGAGGCCTCACAAGTCAAATTGCTTTGATAACAGCGACAGAGGAGTTAGTAGTCACTCAGATTGCAACACAAGGGAATCTCCAGAACACTCTTCTGATGGTCAACACACATGCCACTAATAAATAGAACCCTCCATTCAGGAGAAAAGTTATAAAAAAAGGATTCTCAAGTTTTTGCCTGCTATATCAGTTCTGTTATACTCACATACATTATTTTAACAGTTTTGGAAACTTGAGTGTGGCCTGCTGGAGGTCATTTTGCAGGGCTCTGGCAGTGCTCCTCCTTGCACAAAGGCGGAGGTAGCGGTCCTGCTGCTGGGTTGTGTCCCTCCTTCGGCCTCCTCCACGTCTCCTGATGTACTGGCCTGTCTCCTGGTAGCGCCTCCATGCTCTGGACACTACGCTGACAGACACAGCAAACCTTCTTGCCACAGCTCGCATTGATGTGCCATCCTGGATGAGCTGCACTACCTGAGCCACTTGTGTGGGTTGTAGACTCCGTCTCATGCTACCACTAGAGTGAAAGCACCGCCAGCATTCAAAAGTGACCAAAACATCAGCCAGGAAGCATAGGAACTGAGAAGTTGTCTGTGGTCACCACCTGCAGAACCACTCCTTTATTGGGGGTGTCTTGCTAATTGCCTATAATTTCCACCTTTTGTCTATTCCATTTGCACAACAGCATGTGACATTTATTGTCAATGAGTGTTGCTTCCTAAGTGGACAGTTTGATTTCACAGAAGTGTGATTGACTTGGAGTTACATTGTGTTGTTTAAGTGTTCCCTTTATTTTTTGGAGCAGTGTATATATATATATATATAGGGTCACGTTCGTTTTGTATAGTTTGTTTAGTGTTTCTTCGTTAATAAATAGAAGAATGTATTCACATCACGCTGCGCCTTGGTCTCCTCCATTCAACGAACGTGACAAGAGGCTTGCAAGCCGAAGAACACCATCCCAACTGTGAAACACGGGGGTGGCAGCATTATGTTGTGGGGGTGCTTTGCTGCAGGAAGGACTGGTGCACTTCACCAAATAGATGGCATCATGAGGAAAGAAAATTATGTGGATATATTGAAGCAACATCTCAAGAGATCAGTCAGGAATTTAAGCTTGGTTGCAAATAGGTCTTCCAAATGGACAATGACCCCTAGCATACTTCCAATGTAATGGAAAAATTAAGGACAACAAAGTCAAGGTATTGGAGTTGCCATCACAAAGCCCTGACCTCCCTTCTACAGAAAATTGGTGGGCAGAACTGAAAAAGCATGGGCAAGCAAGGAGGTGTCATGTTTTGTCTTTGATCTTCATGTCTTGTCCCTGTGCTTCCCTCTGCTGGTCTTATTAGGTTCTTTCCCTCTTTCTCTCTCTCTCTCTCCTCCTCCCTCTCTCCCTCTCCCGCTCTCTCTCTCTATCGTTCCGTTCCTGCTCCCAGCTGTTTCTCATTCTCCTAACGACCTCATTTACTCTTTCACACCTGTCCCCTATTTTGCCCTCTGATTAGAGTCCCTATTTCTCCCTCTGTTTTCCGCTTCTGTCCTTGTCGGATTCTTGTTTGATGTTTGCTGTTCCTGTGTCCTTGTTCCGCCCTGTCGTGTTCTTTGCCTTCTTCAGATGCTGCGTGTGAGCAGGTGTCTATGTCAGCTACGGCCAGTGCCTTCCTGAAGCGACCTGCAGTCTGTGGTCGCGTCTCCAGTCGTTCCTCTCTATTGACGAGAGGATTTCAGTTCCTGTTTTGGATTGACCATTGATATTATCCAGGAGAATCATTATTTGTTTTATACTGGAATAAAGACTCTGTTACTATTACGTCGCTTTTGGGTCCTCATTCACCAGCATAACAGAAGAATCCGACCAAGATGGACCCAGCGACTATGGATTCTCTCAACACTGCCGTCGAGTTCCAGGGAGCAATGCTCGGCAGACACGAGCAGGAATTGTTTGCTGCTCGTCATGCCGTTGAGACCCTGGCCGCTCAGGTCTCCGATCTCTCTGGACAGTTTCAGAGTCTTCATCTCGTGCCACCAGCTACTTCCTGGTCTTCCGAGTCTCCGGAACCTAGGGTTAATAACCCACCATGTTACTCTGGGCAGCCCACTGAGTGTCGCTCCTTTCTCACCCAGTGTGATATTGTGTTCTCTCTCCAGCCCAACACGTACTCAAGAGAGAGAGCTCGGATCGCTTACGTCATATCACTCCTTACTGGTCGGGCTCGGGAGTGGGGCACAGCTATCTGGGAGGCAAGGGCTGAGTGTTCTAACGATTATCAGAACTTTAAAGAGGAGATGATACGGGTTTTTGATCGTTCAGTTTTTGGGAAGGAGGCTTCCAGGGCCCTGGCTTCCCTATGTCAAGGTGATCGATCCATAACGGATTACTCTATAGAGTTTCGCACTCTTGCTGCCTCCAGTGACTGGAACGAGCCGGCGTTGCTCGCTCGTTTTCTGGAGGGACTTCACGCTGAGGTTAAGGATGAGATTCTCTCCCGGGAGGTTCCTTCCAGCGTGGACTCTTTGATTGCACTCGCCATCCGCATAGAACGACGGGTAGATCTTCGTCACCGAGCTCGTGGAAGAGAGCTCGCGTTAACGGTGTTTCCCCTCTCCGCATCTCAACCATCTCCTCCCACCGGCTCAGAGACTGAGCCCATGCAGCTGGGAGGTATTCGCATCTCGACTAAGGAGAGGGAACGGAGAATCACCAACCGCCTTTGCCTCTATTGCGGTTCTGCGGGACATTTTGTCATGTCATGTCCAGTAAAAGCCAGAGCTCATCAGTAAGCGGAGGGCTACTGGTGAGCGCTACTACTCCTGTCTCTCCATCAAGATCCTGTACTACCTTGTCGGTCCATCTACGCTGGACCGGTTCAGCTGCTTCCTGCAGTGCCTTGATAGACTCTGGGGCTGAGGGTTGTTTTATGGACGAAGCATGGGCTCGGAAACATGACATTCCTCTCAGACAGTTAGGGAAGCCCACGCCCATGTTCGCCTTAGATGGTAGTCTTCTCCCCAGTATCAGATGTGAGACACTACCTTTAACCCTCACAGTATCTGGTAACCACAGTGAGACCATTTCCTTTTTGATTTTTCGTTCACCTTTTACACCTGTTGTTTTGGGTCATCCCTGGCTAGTATGTCATAATCCTTCTATTGATTGGTCTAGTAATTCTATCCTATCCTGGAACGTTTCTTGTCATGTGAAGTGTTTAATGTCTGCTATCCCTCCTGTGTCTTCTGTCCCCTCTACTCAGGAGGAACCTGGTGATTTGACAGGAGTGCCGGAGGAATATCATGATCTGCGCACGGTCTTCAGTCGGTCCAGAGCCAGCTCCCTTCCTCCTCACCGGTCGTATGATTGTTGTATTGATCTCCTTCCGGGGACCACTCCTCCTCGGGGTAGACTATACTCTCTGTCGGCTCCCGAACGTAAGGCTCTCGAGGATTATCTGTCTGTTTCTCTCAACGCCGGTACCGTGGTGCCTTCTTCCTCTCCCGCCGGAGCGGGATTTTTCTTTGTTAAGAAGAAGGACGGTACTCTGCGCCCCTGCGTGGATTATCGAGGGCTGAATGACATAACGGTTAAGAATCGTTATCCGCTTCCCCTTATGTCGTCAGCCTTCGAGATTTTGCAGGGAGCCAGGTTCTTTACTAAGTTGGACCTTCGTAACGCTTACCATCTCGTACGCATCAGAGAGGGGGACGAGTGGAAAACGGCGTTTAACACTCCGTTAGGGCATTTTGAATACCGGGTTCTGCCGTTCGGTCTCGCTAATGCTCCAGCTGTCTTTCAGGCATTAGTTAATGATGTACTGAGAGACATGCTGAACATTTTTGTTTTCGTTTACCTTGACGATATCCTGATTTTTTCACCGTCACTCGAGATTCATGTTCAGCACGTTCGACGTGTACTCCAGCGCCTTTTAGAGAATTGTCTCTACGTGAAGGCTGAGAAGTGCGCCTTTCATGTCTCCTCTGTCACATTTCTCGGTTCTGTTATTTCCGCTGAAGGCATTCAGATGGATCCCGCTAAGGTCCAGGCTGTCAGCGATTGGCCCGTTCCTAAGTCACGTGTCGAGTTGCAGCGCTTTCTCGGTTTCGCTAATTTCTATCGGCGTTTCATTCGTAATTTCGGTCAAGTGGCTGCCCCTCTCACAGCTCTGACTTCTGTCAAGACTTGCTTTAAGTGGTCCGGTTCCGCCCAGGGAGCTTTTGATCTCCTCAAGAAGCGTTTTACATCCGCCCCTATCCTTGTTACTCCTGACGTCACTAAACAATTCATTGTCGAGGTTGACGCTTCAGAGGTGGGCGTGGGAGCCATTCTGTCTCAGCGCTTCCAGTCTGACGATAAGGTCCATCCTTGCGCTTACTTTTCTCATCGCCTGTCGCCATCGGAACGCAACTATGATGTGGGTAACCGCGAACTGCTCGCCATCCGCTTAGCCATAGGCGAATGGCGACAGTGGTTGGAGGGGGCGACCGTTCCTTTTGTCGTTTGGACTGACCATAAGAACCTTGAGTACATCCGTTCTGCCAAACGACTTAATGCACGTCAGGCTCGTTGGGCGTTGTTTTTCGCTCGTTTCGAGTTCGTGATTTCCTATCGTCCGGGAAATAAGAACACCAAGCCTGATGCCTTATCCCGTCTCTTTAGTTCTTCTGTGGCTTCTACCGACCCCGAGGGGATTCTCCCTGAAGGGCGTGTTGTCGGGTTGACTGTCTGGGGAATTGAGAGACAGGTAAAGCAAGCACTCACTCACACTGCGTCGCCGCGCGCTTGTCCTAGTAACCTTCTGTTCGTTCCTGTCTCTACTCGTCTGGCTGTTCTTCAGTGGGCTCACTCTGCCAAGTTAGCTGGCCATCCCGGCGTTCGGGGTACGCTTGCTTCTATTCGCCAGCGGTTTTGGTGGCCTACTCAGGAGCGGGACACGCGCCGTTTCGTGGCTGCTTGTTCGGACTGCGCGCAGACTAAGTCAGGTAACTCTCCTCCTGCCGGTCGTCTCAGACCGCTTCCCATTCCTTCTCGACCATGGTCTCACATCGCCTTAGACTTTATTACCGGTCTGCCTTCGTCTGCGGGGAAGACTGTGATTCTTACGGTTATCGATAGGTTCTCTAAGGCGGCACATTTCATTCCCCTCGCTAAGCTTCCTTCCGCTAAGGAGACGGCACAAATCATCATTGAGAATGTGTTCAGAATTCATGGCCTCCCGTTAGACGCCGTTTCAGACAGAGGTCCGCAATTCACGTCACAGTTTTGGAGGGAGTTCTGTCGTTTGATTGGTGCTTCTGTCAGTCTCTCTTCCGGGTTTCATCCCCAGTCTAACGGTCAAGCAGAAAGGGCCAATCAGTCGATTGGTCGCATATTACGCAGCCTTTCGTTTCGAAACCCTGCGTCTTGGGCAGAACAGCTCCCCTGGGCTGAGTACGCTCACAACTCGCTTCCTTCGTCTGCTACCGGGCTATCTCCGTTTCAGAGTAGTCTTGGGTACCAGCCTCCTCTGTTCTCGTCCCAGCTCGCCGAGTCCAGCGTTCCCTCCGCTCAGGCTTTTGTCCAACGTTGTGAGCGCACCTGGAGGAGGGTCAGGTCTGCACTTTGCCGTTACAGGGCGCAGACTGTGAGAGCCGCCAATAGACGTAGGATTAGGAGTCCTAGGTATTGTCGCGGTCAGAGAGTGTGGCTTTCCACTCGTAACCTTCCCCTTACGACAGCTTCTCGCAAGTTGACTCCGCGGTTCATTGGTCCGTTCCGTGTCTCTCAGGTCGTCAATCCTGTCGCTGTGCGACTGCTTCTTCCGCGACATCTTCGTCGCGTCCACCCTGTCTTCCATGTCTCTTGTGTCAAGCCTTTTCTTCGCGCCCCCGTTCGTCTTCCCCCCCCCCCCCCCGTCCTTGTCGAGGGCGCTCCTATTTACACGGTACGAAAGATCATGGACATGCGTTCTCGGGGACGTGGTCACCAGTACTTAGTGGATTGGGAGGGTTACGGTCCTGAGGAGAGGAGTTGGGTTCCATCTCGGGACGTGCTGGACCGTTCGTTGATTGATGATTTCCTTCGTTGCCGCCAGGGTTCCTCCTCGAGTGCGCCAGGAGGCGCTCGGTGAGTGGGGGGGTACTGTCATGTTTTGTCTTTGATCTTCATGTCTTGTCCCTGTGCTTCCCTCTGCTGGTCTTATTAGGTTCTTTCCCTCTTTCTCTCTCTCTCTCTCCTCCTCCCTCTCTCCCTCTCCCGCTCTCTCTCTCTATCGTTCCGTTCCTGCTCCCAGCTGTTTCTCATTCTCCTAACGACCTCATTTACTCTTTCACACCTGTCCCCTATTTTGCCCTCTGATTAGAGTCCCTATTTCTCCCTCTGTTTTCCGCTTCTGTCCTTGTCGGATTCTTGTTTGATGTTTGCTGTTCCTGTGTCCTTGTTCCGCCCTGTCGTGTTCTTTGCCTTCTTCAGATGCTGCGTGTGAGCAGGTGTCTATGTCAGCTACGGCCAGTGCCTTCCTGAAGCGACCTGCAGTCTGTGGTCGCGTCTCCAGTCGTTCCTCTCTATTGACGAGAGGATTTCAGTTCCTGTTTTGGATTGACCATTGATATTATCCAGGAGAATCATTATTTGTTTTATACTGGAATAAAGACTCTGTTACTATTACGTCGCTTTTGGGTCCTCATTCACCAGCATAACAGGAGGCCTACAAACCTGACTCAGTTACACCAGCTTTGTCATGAGCAATGGGCCAAAATTCACCCAAAATTACTGTGGGAAGCTTGTGGAAGGCTACCCGAAGCTTTTGACCCAAGTTAAACCATTTAAAGGCAATGCTACCAAATACTAATTGAGTGTATGTAAACTTCTGACCCACTGGGAATGTGATGAAAGAAATAAAAGCTGAAATAAATCATTCTCTCTACTATTTTTCTGACATTTCACAGTTTTAACCTAGAGGACTATAGTATGTTGTAGATACTTTAGTCCCAGAGGTCTTAACCTAGAGGACTATAGTATGTTATAGATACTTTAGTTCCCAGAGGTCTTAACCTACAGAAGGACTATAGTATGTTGTAGATACTTTAGTCCCAGAGGTCTTAACCTACAGAAGGACTATAGTATGTTGTAGATACTTTAGTTCCCAGAGGTCTTAACCTACAGAAGGACTATAGTATATTGTAGATACTTTAGTTCCTAGAGGTCTTAACCTAGAGGACTATAGTATATTGTAGATACTTTAGTTCCTAGAGGTCTTAACCTAGAGGACTATAGTATATTGTAGATACTTTAGTTCCCAGAGGTCTTAACCTACAGAAGGACTATAGTATGTTGTAGATACTTTAGTCCCCAGAGGTCTTAACCTACAGAAGGACTATAGTATGTTGTAGATACTTTAGTTCCCAGAGGTCTTAACCTAGAGGACTATAGTATGTTATAGATACTTTAGTTCCCAGAGGTCTTAACCTACAGAAGGACTATAGTATGTTGTAGATACTTTAGTTCCTAGAGGTCTTAACCTACAGAAGGACTATAGTATGTTGTAGATACTTTAGTTCCCAGAGGTCTTAACCTACAGAAGGACTATAGTATGTTGTAGATACTTTAGTTCCCAGAGGTCTTAACCTACAGAAGGACTATAGTATGTTGTAGATACTTTAGTCCCAGAGGTCTTAACCTAGAGGACTATAGTATGTTAAAGATACTTTAGTCCCCAGAGGCCTTAACCTAGAGGACTATAGTATGTTAAAGATACTTTAGTTCCCAGAGGAATTAACCTACAGAAGGACTATAGTATGTTCAGTCCCAGAGGTCTTAACCTACAGAAGGACTATAGTATGTTGTAGATACTTTAGTCCCAGAGGTCTTAACCTAGAGGACTATAGTATGTTGTAGATACTTTAGTCCCAGAGGTCTTAACCTACAGAAGGACTATAGTATGTTGTAGATACTTTAGTTTCCAGAGGTCTTAACATACAGAAGGACTATAGTATGTTGTAGATACTTTAGTCCCAGAGGTCTTAACATACAGAAGGACTATAGTATGTTGTAGATACTTTAGTTCCCAGAGGTATAGTTTATACTGGAGCTCCAAGGCATGTATATAAATCACTAAGCAGCAAACTTTGAAGCAGTGTGCTGAACCGTGTATCATTTTATCAGGAGAACGTGATGTCCAAAACTTTGTTTGGTCACATGCCTTTTCAAACCGTGTGTTGCAAAATGCCAAATCCCACTGATTTCGCCATGGTTCTGGTGCTTTCTTCAATTAACCTGCTTTCAAACACCGACCTCTGGAAACCACACTTAAACATTTAGTTAGGATGTTGTACAAATAATTTCAACTGACTGTTATCTTAGCAGGTAAAGCAGGGAACATTCTGGGACGTCGGATTTATTATTATTATTATGTAAAACATTTTTGTTTATTTTGTAATATATTGTATTGTATTGTTAAAAAGTCAGTCAGAGTTGACGTGGGCCATTGTTCAAACAAAGCGATGCCTCCCTGACCACCAGTGTGTTTGCATATAATGATGACAACCAGAACATGTCAAGTCATTGAGATATTTTCCGTTGTGCTGAGAGAGCACCTTCCTGATGACAAGTGTCTCTGTATCTGTGTTCTAGGTACAGTTGATCTTTGGATGCAATAATATCTGGTCAAAGTCTAGTGACACAACACCATAGTATATCATAAACATAACAGCAGTTTAACCTTTGGCCAGTAAAGGACATGGAATACTATAAAACAGGGTTCGTCAACACCATAGTATATCAGAAACATAACAGCAGTTTAACCTTTGGCCAGTAAAGGACATGGAATACTATAAAACAGGGTTGGTCAACACCATAGTATATCAGAAACATAACAGCAGTTTAACCTTTGGCCAGTAAAGGACATGGAATACTATAAAACAGGGTTGGTCAACACCATAGTATATCAGAAACATAACAGCAGTTTAACCTTTGGCCAGTAAAGGACATGGAATACTATAAAACAGGGTTGGTCAACACCATAGTATATCAGAAACATAACAGCAGTTTAACCTTTGGCCAGTAAAGGACATGGAATACTATAAAACAGGGTTGGTCAACACCATAGTATATCAGAAACATAACAGCAGTTTAACCTTTGGCCAGTAAAGGCCATGGAATACTATAAAATGTAGAATCATTATGATCCCGAGTGGCGCAGTGGTCTAAGGCACTGCATCTCAGTGCTTGAGGTGTCACTACAGACACCCTGGTTTGAATCCAGGCTGTATTACAACTGCCCGTGATTGGAAGTCCCAAAGGGTGGCGCACAGTCGTCCCAAATTCATAGACAGACCAATGGACACAAGGACTGACCATCCATGACATCAACATGACAGTTCTGGTAGGCCGTCATTGTAAAAAGGAATTTGTTTTTAACTGACTTACCTAGTTAAATAAAGATTAAACAAATCATAATAATAAATAATTTATGGATCCAGGTTCAACATACATTATCTCTAAATTTGAAGAATGAAGTTGGGTCCAAAATGATTGGCACCCTTGATAAAGATTGGCAAAAAAGACTGTATAAAATATATAATTCAAATACTGAGCTGTATTGTATGCTACAAAGACGGGAAATTCTATGATTTTATACTAATACAATTGCTCAGAGAAAGAGATTTTGTTTACCAAATCATACTTTTTTTCTCAAAAAGGCAGGGGTAAAAATTGACACCCCTGCTTTCAAACCTTTCAGTACCTCCCTTCTGAAGTGTTTTATGAGTTGGAAAACACATTGGGATCTTAGACCATTCCTCCATTCAGAATCCTTCCAAATTGCCAACTACAGGAAGGTAAAGACAGTGGTGGAATAAGTACTCAATTGTCATACTTGAGTAAAAGTACCTTAACAGAAAATGACTCGATTAAAAGTGAAAGTTACTCAGTAAAATACTACTTGAGTAAAAGTCTAAAAGTATCTGGCATTAAATGTACTTAAGTACAGTGTATAAAAAGTTGAGTAAAAGTAAATGCTATTCATCAAATTCCTTATATTAAGCCAACCAGACGGTACGATGTTCATGTTATTTGTAATTATGGACAGACAGGGGCACACCAACACTCAGACATAATTTACAAACACAGTAGTTTTGTTTAGCGAGTCCACCAGATCAGAGGCAGTAGGGATGACAAGGCTTTATATTGATAGGTGCCGTCATTCTGTCCTGCTTGAGGATTCAGAATGTAACCAGGACTTTTAGGTGTCAGGGAATGATAGGTGTTATATTGATAGGTGCCGTCATTCTGTCCTGCTTGAGGATTCAGAATGTAACCAGGACTTTTAGGTGTCAGGGAATGATAGGTGTTATATTGATAGGTGCCGTCATTCTGTCCTGCTTGAGGATTCAGAATGTAACCAGTACTTTTAGGTGTCAGGGAATGATAGGTGTTATATTGATAGGTGCCGTCATTCTGTCCTGCTTGAGGATTCAGAATGTAACCAGGACTTTTAGGTGTCAGGGAATGATAGGTGTTATATTGATAGGTGCCGTCATTCTGTCCTGCTTGAGGATTCAGAATGTAACCAGTACTTTTAGGTGGCAGGGAATGATAGGTGTTATATTGATAGGTGCCGTCATTCTGTCCTGCTTGAGGATTCAGAATGTAACCAGTACTTTTAGGTGTCAGGGAATGATAGGTGTTATATTGATAGGTGCCGTCATTCTGTCCTGCTTGAGGATTCAGAATGTAACCAGTACTTTTAGGTGTCAGGGAATGATAGGTGTTATATTGATAGGTGCCGTCATTCTGTCCTGCTTGAGGATTCAGAATGTAACCAGTACTTTTATGTGTCAGGGAAAATGTATGGAGTAAAAAGTACATTATTTTCTTTAGGAATGTAGTGGAGTAAAATTAAAAGTTGTCAAAAATATAAATAGTAAAGTAAAGTACAGATACCCCAAAAACACTACTTAAGTTTTAATGAAGTACTTTACACCACTGGGTACAAATAAACACAAAATAAAGAAACACAGTTCCCTAATTGACGGGAGGCTTGAATCTTAGTAATTTACACACCGGCCTCTTACTGCTTTCCCAATTTCAACATTCTACCAATCCTACATAAATAATGCCTGGAAGGATCCTTACTGCTATCCCAACTTCAACATTCTACCAACATCCTACATGAATAATCCCTGGTAGGATCCTTACTACTATCCCAACTTCAACATTCTACCAACATCATACATGAATAATCCCTGGTAGGATCCTTACTACTATCCCAATTTCAACATTCTACCAACATCCTACATGAATAATCCCTGGTAGGATCCTTACTACTATCCCAACTTCAACATTCTACCAACATCATACATGAATAATCCCTGGTAGGATCCTTACTACTATCCCAACTTCAACATTCTACCAACATCCTACATGAATAATCCCTGGTAGGATCCTTACTACTATCCCAACTTCAACATTCTACCAACATCCTACATGAATAATGCCTGGTAGGATCCTTACTGCTTTCCCAACTTCAACATTCTACCAACATCATACATGAATAAATCCTGGTAGGATC
The DNA here is from genome assembly GCF_016432855.1 of Salvelinus namaycush. NCBI lineage: Eukaryota > Metazoa > Chordata > Actinopteri > Salmoniformes > Salmonidae > Salvelinus > Salvelinus namaycush. Next base: position 1,168,632 of record NW_024061197.1, on the reverse strand, counting down.
CTTACCTTGCAGCCTGAATTCAAAACCAGAATCTTTTTGCTGAGAAAGAAACCTTGGGAAAGGTTTATTTACCTCCCCAATGTCAAGAGAATTCATATAATTTGTGTTACTGATTAACTTAGGACAGCATCATTTCTGGAAAAGTCTTGTGACAGTGACACCATGTTGGCATAATCAGAAAACTAGTTAAACCTGTTTACGAGAAAAGCCAGGGGTTTACAATCAAATCGCTGTGTAGCCGCTTTCCTGCAGTCAAATTACCTAGTGGCCTCAGGTGGAATGTTATTCATATTTTTCATAACTAATAAACATTATTACATTTTACAGTGAAAATCCAGTGTTTCTATGTCAAATGGTTTTGTTATATTTCAGTGTTCTGGGATGTATATAAAGTGTAATATTGGGATGCAACCTCAAAGTGTAACACATTTCAACTCTATATCTGACATGGTACAGGTGTCTTCTTTAAGTCCATAACCACGTGTTTGAGGTGAAACCTTTGTCTCAAAGTAGATTTTTTTAAGACTTCCAAGAAACACTGTGACCCTGATGTAGCCCACTGCATTACTACCAACAAACACTGTGACCCTGATTCAGTCCACTGCATTACTACCAACAAACACTGTGACCCTGATTCAGTCCACTGCATTACTACCAACAAACACTGTGTGACCCTGATTCAGTCCACTACATTACTACCAACAAACACTGTGACCCTGATTCAGTCCACTGCATTACTACCAACAAACACTGTGTGACCCTGATTCAGTCCACTGCATTACTACCAACAAACACTGTGACCCTGATTCAGTCCACTGCATTACTACCAACAAACACTGTGACCCTGATTCAGTCCACTGCATTACTACCAACAAACACTGTGACCCTGATTCAGTCCACTGCATTACTACCAACAAACACTGTGTGACCCTGATTCAGTCCACTACATTACTACCAACAAACACTGTGACCCTGATTCAGTCCACTGCATTACTACCAACAAACACTGTGTGACCCTGATTCAGTCCACTGCATTACTACCAACAAACACTGTGACCCTGATTCAGTCCACTGCATTACTACCAACAAACACTGTGTGACCCTGATTCAGTCCACTACATTACTACCAACAAACACTGTGACCTTGATTCAGTCCACTGCATTACTACCAACAAACACTGTGACCCTGATTCAGTCCACTACATTACTACCAACAAACACTGTGACCCTGATTCAGTCCACTACATTACTACCAACAAACACTGTGACCCTGATTCAGTCCACTGCATTACTACCAACAAACACTGTGTGACCCTGATTCAGTCCACTGCATTTCAAGGTTAATCATTAAAAACAACACCGTATGAACAACTAGCCGTCTCCAGGACCAGTGATTCAAGTCTGAGGTGGGACCCTATAACCTACATAGTGCACTACTTCAGACCAGAGCTCTATGCCACCCTATTCCCTACATAGTGCAGTATCTTGACCAGAGCTCTATGATACCCTATTCCCTATGAAGTTCACTTCTTTTGACCAGGGCCAATAGGGCTGTGGTGAAAAGTAATGCACTATAGGGTGTAATTTCACTCAGTCATCATTGTGACATCACAGGCAGAGAGAGAGAATATGGGATAACACTCAGATGACTGAGTGTTATCCAGTCTTCTCTCTCTCTCTCTCTCTCTCTGCCTGTGAAGACACAATGATGAAAGAGTGTTATCCCATCTTCTCTCTCTCTCTGCCTGTGAAGACACAATGATGAAAGAGTGTTATCCAGTCTTCTCTCTCTCTCTCTGCCTGTGATGCCACAATGATGACTGAGTGTTATCCAGTCTTCTCTCTCTCTCTCTGCCTGTGATGCCACAATGATGACTGAGTGTTATCCAGTCTTCTCTCTCTCTCTCTGCCTGTGATGCCACAATGATGACTGAGTGTTATCCAGTCTTCTCTCTCTCTCTCTGCCTGTGATGCCACAATGATGACTGAGTGTTATCCAGTCTTCTCTCTCTCTCTCTGCCTGTGATGACACAATGATGACTGAGTGTTATCCAGTCTTCTCTCTCTCTCTCTGCCTGTGATGCCACAATGATGACTGAGTGTTATCCAGTCTTCTCTCTCTCTCTCTGCCTGTGATGCCACAATGATGACTGAGTGTTATCCAGTCTTCTCTCTCTCTCTCTGCCTGTGATGACACAATGATGACTGAGTTTTATCCAGTCATCTCTCTCTCTCTGCCTGTGATGACACAATGATGACTTCTATTGGGTTCATTTTCTTCACATGAATGTAAGATTGACAAACTAACAAAACGGCGTATTAGTAGCCCTCTAGCGGTAGGTGACGATAATGTCTCTGTCCTCCTCTCGCACTCTCATAGCTCATCTCCACACTCCCTTCTCTCTCACAAACGTTGGCTCATAGGACAGGTCAGAGTCTAACTGATTAAAGAATCCCAAAGTTCCCAAACTCACTCTCTCATTCTCTCTCTCTCTCTCTCTCTCTCTCGCTATCTCACTCACATACTGTGTAGACCTGCCAGGCAGTTAGGTTAATGGACCATGGAAACCTACTGAGAATCTGCCAAACAGAATATGCTACAAATTAACATGACTAAAATGTTTTAGTAAAAAAATAAAAAAATATAATACATTAAACACATGAAATACATAAAAACACATTTCCATGTAGGTTATTCTCTCTCTGTTTGCAAGACTAGAAATGGAGTTCAATCAGATCAATACAGTCAGAGAATTAACTATATATCCTCAAACCTTAGACTCAATCCGGTCAATACAGAGAATGAATTATATATCCTCAAACCTTAGACTCATGTCCATCCTCATGCTGGCTTCAACCCAACCTAACACTAACCTAACCCTAACCCAACCCCAAACCAAACCTAACCCTAACCCTAAACCAACCCAACACTAACCTAACCTAACCCTAACCCAACCCAACACTAACCTTGCCCTTACCCTAACCCCAACCCTAAACCAACCCTAACCCTAACCCTAAACCAACCATAACCCAACCCAACCCTAACCTTTACCCTAACCCAACCCTAACCCTAACCCTAACCCAACCCTAACCCTAACCCCAACCCTAAACCAACCCTAACCCAACCCTAACCTAACCCTAACCCTAAACCAACTTTAAATCAACCATAACCTAACCCTAACCCTAACTCAACCCAACCCTAACCTTAAACCAACCCTCACCTTACCCTAAACCTAAACTAACCCTAACCTAAACTAACCCTAACCTAACCCTAACCCTAAACCAACCCTAACCCTAACCCTAACAAACCCAACATAATCTAACCTAACCCAACCCTAACCCTAAACCAACCCTAACCCAACCCAACCCTAACCCAACCCAACCCAACCCAACCCTACCCTACCCTACCCTACATTTACATTACATTTAAGTCATTTAGCAGACGCTCTTATCCAGAGCGACTTACAAATTGGTGCATTCACCTTATGACATCCAGTGGAACAGCCACTTTACAATAGTGCATCTAAATCTTTTAAGGGGGGGGGGGGGGGGGGGGGCAGAAGGATTGCTTTATCCTATCCTAGGTATTCCTTGAAGAGGTGGGGTTTCAGGTGTCTCCGGAAGGTGGTGATTGACTCACCCTACCCTACCCTACCCTACCCTACCCTACCCTACCCTACCCTACCCTACCGAACCCTAACCCTAACCCTAACCCAACCCAACCCTAACCCTAGCTCCAAGTAGT
>NW_024061197.1:1130892-1164787 GCF_016432855.1 Salvelinus namaycush | reverse complement strand
AGCACCGTGGCAATGACTTATACCAAGTTGTTTGGGTGAATATATAATAGCCTAATATATTCAATATGCCAAAAACTATGTTTCACTAATTCATTCAAATTAACTTTATAATTATGACACACCCCTCACTATTGTCATTGGTGCACTAATTGCACTGTTTGTCTACATAACCTGGTTCAAGTATTCATGACATCACCCTGAAGAAGACACAGTGATGCTGAAACGTTGGTAAAAAAACAATAAATTACTGGGAGTTTAAATATGGAGTGTGGGACTCTTTATTTTGATAGTTTATAGTTTATTCGTCGTTAGTCAAAATACTTACAAAATAATGTTTCTGGGTGTGTTCCAGCTTAATGTTATTTACTGTGCCAGACCACAACAACATCTCTGAGTTCTTTATTAGATTGGAATGTTCCGTCAGCAGGGAAATGATGACCAGTTTGATCCAGTTTGAGACATTGTTCCCATATTGGAGTCAAAATGGTAGAATGCTGGAGGTCCTCTTTCAGCGCCTCTATGGCTTTATTAAACTTCTCTTCCTCTAGTCCACTTTACAGGAGAATCTGGTCCGTCTGTCTCCATTTCAGTAGTTATTATTCTGAAACCTCTCCTGACGGTGTCCAGGGTGTGTCTTCTCTTCCTCTAGTCCCACTTTACAGGGAGAATCTGGTCCGTCTGTCTCCATTTCAGTAGTTATTATTCTGAAACCTCTCCTGACGGTGTCCAGGGTGTTTTTTCTCTTCCTCTAGTCCCACTTTACGGGAGAATCTGGTCCGTCTGTCTCCATTTCAGTAGTTATTATTCTGAAACCTCTCCTGACGGTGTCCAGGGTGTTTCTTCTCTTCCTCTAGTCCCACTTTACAGGGAGAATTCGGTCCGTCTGTCTCCATTTCAGTAGTTATTATTCTGAAACCTCTCCTGACGGTGTCCAGGGTGTGTCTTCTCTTCCTCTAGTCCCACTTTACAGGGAGAATCTGGTCCGTCTGTCTCCATTTCAGTAGTTATTATTCTGAAACCTCTCCTGACGGTGTCCAGGGTGTTTCTTCTCTTCTCTAGTCCACTTTACAGGGAGAATCTGGTCCGTCTGTCTCCATTTCAGTAGTTATTATTCTGAAACCTCTCCTGACGGGTGCCAGGGTGTTTCTTCTCTTCCTCTAGTCCCACTTTACAGGGAGAATCTGGTCCGTCTGTCTCCATTTCAGTAGTTATTATTCTGAAACCTCTCCTGACGGTGTCCAGGGTGTTTCTTCTCTTCCTCTAGTCCCACTTTACAGGGAGAATTGGTCCGTCTGTCTCCATTTCAGTAGTTATTATTTGAAACCTCTCTGGCGGTGTCCAGGGTGTTTCTTCTCTTCCTCTAGTCCCACTTTCAGGGAGAATCTGGTCCGTCTGTCTCCATTTCAGTAGTTATTATTCTGAAACCTCTCCTGACGGTGTCCAGGTGTTTCTTCTCTTCCTCTAGTCCCACTTACAGGGAGAATCTGGTCCGTCTGTCTCATTTCAGTAGTTATTATTCTGAAACCTCTCCTGGCGGTGTCCAGGGTGTTTCTTCTCTTCCTCTAGTCTCACTTACAGGGAGAATCTGGTCCGTCTTTCTCCATTTCAGTAGTTATTATTCTGAAACCTCTCCTGACGGTGTCCAGGGTGTTTCTTTCTCCTCTAGTCCCACTTTACAGGGAGAATCTGGTCCGTCTGTCTCCATTTCAGTAGTTATTATTCTGAAACCTCTCCTGACGGTGTCCAGGGTGTTCTTCTCTTCCTCTAGTCCCACTTTACAGGGAGAATCTGGTCCGTCTGGCTTCATTTCAGTAGTTATTATTCTGAAACGTCCTGACGGTGTCCAGGGTTTTTCTTCTTCCTCTAGTCCCACTTTACAGGGAGAATCTGGGGTCTGTCTCCATTTCAGTAGTTATTATTCTGAAACCTCTCCTGACGGTGTCCAGGGGTGTTTTCTCTTCCTCTAGTCCACTTTACAGGGAGAATCTGGTCCGTCTGTCTCCATTTCAGTAGTTATTATTCTGAAACCTTCCTGACGGTGTCCAGGGTGTTTCTTTCTTCCTCTAGTCCACTTTACAGGGGAGAATCTGGTCCGTCTGTCTCCCTTTCAGTAGTTATTATTCTGAAACTCTCCTGACGGTGTCCAGGGTGTTTCTTCTCTTCCTCTAGTCCCACTTTACAGGGAGAATCTGGTCCGTCTGTCTCCATTTCAGTAGTTATTATCTGAAACCTCTCCCTGACGGTGTCCAGGTGTTTCTTCTCTTCTCTAGTCCCACTTTACAGGAGAATCGGTCCGTCTGTCTCCATTTCAGTAGTTATTATTCTGAAACCTCTCCTGACGGTGTCCAGGGTGTTTCTTTCTCTTCTCTCTAGTCTCACTTACAGGAGAATCTGGTCCGTCTGTCTCCATTTCAGTAGTTATTATCTGAAACCTCTCCTGACGGTGTCCAGGGTGTTTCTTCTCTTCTCTAGTCCCACTTACAGGGGAATCTGGTCCGTCTGTCTCATTTCAGTAGTTATTATTCTGAAACCTCTCCTGGCTGGTCCAGGGTGTTTCTTCTCTTCCTCTAGTCCCACTTTACAGGGAGAATCTGGTCCGTCTGTCTCCATTTCAGTAGTTATTATTCTGAAACCTCTCCTGACGGTGTCCAGGGTGTTTCTTCTCTTCCTCTAGTCCCACTTTACAGGGAGAATCTGGTCCGTCTGTTCTCATTTCAGTAGTTATTATTCTGAAACCTCTCCTGGCGTGCAGGGTGTTTCTTCTCTTCCTCTAGTCTCACTTTACAGGGAGAATCTGGTCTCCGTCTTTTCCATTTCAGTAGTTATTATTCTGAAACCTCTCCTGACGGTGTCCAGGGTGTTTCTTCTCTCCTCTAGCCCACTTTACAGGGAGAATCTGGTCCGTCTGTCTCCATTTCAGTAGTTATTATTCTGAAACCTCTCCTGACGGTGTCCAGGTGTGTTTCTTCTCTTCCTCTAGTCCACTTTACAGGGAGAATCTGGTCCGCTGTCTTCATTTCAGTAGTTTATTATCTGAAACGTCTCCTGACGGTGTCCAGGGTGTTTCTTCTCTTCTCTAGTCCCACTTTACAGGGAGAATCTGGTCCGGCTGTCTCCATTTCAGTAGTTATTATTCTGAAACCTCTCCTGACGGTGTCCAGGGGGTTTCTTCTCTTCCTCTAGTCTCACTTTACAGGGAGAATCTGGTCCGTCTGTCTCCATTTCAGTAGTTATTATTCTGAAACCTCTCTGACGGTGTCCAGGGTGTTTCTTCTCTTCCTCTAGTCCCACTTTACAGGAGGAATTGGTCCGTCTGTCTCCATTTCAGTAGTTATATTCTGAAACGTCCTGACGGTGTCCAGGGTGTTTCTTCTCTTCCTCTAGTCCACTTTACAGGGAGAATCTGGTCCGTCTGTCTCCATTTCAGTAGTTATTATTCTGAAACCTCTCCTGACGGTGTCCAGGGTGTTTCTTCTCTTCCTCTAGTCCCACTTTACAGGGAGAATCTGGTCCGTCTGTCTCCCTTCAGTAGTTATTATTCTGAAACCTCTTGACGGTGTCCAGGGTGTTTCTTCTCTTCCTCTAGTCTCACTTTACAGGAGAATCTGGTCCGTCTGCGTCCATTTCAGTAGTTATTATTCTGAAACCTCTCCTGACGGTGTCCAGGGTGTTTCTTCTCTTCCTCTAGTCCCACTTTACAGGGAGAATCTGGTCCGTCTGTCTCCATTTCAGTAGTTATTATTCTGAAACCTTCCTGACGGTGTCCAGGGTTTTCTTCTCTTCCTCTAGTCCCACTTTACAGGGGAATCTGGTCCGTCTGTCTCCATTTCAGTAGTTATATTCTGAAACCTCTCCTGACGGTGTCCAGGGTGTTTCTTCTCTTCTCATGTCCCATTACAGGGAGAATCTGGTCGTCTGTCTCCATTTCAGTAGTTATATTCTGAAACCTCTCCGACGGTGTCCAGGGTGTTTCTTCTCTTCCTCTAGTCCCACTTTACAGGGAGAATCTGGTCCGTCTGTCTCAATTTCAGTAGTTATTATTCTGAAACCTCTCTGACGGTGTCCAGGGTGTTTCTTCTCTTCCTCTAGTCTCACTTACAGGGAGAATCTGGTCCGTCTTCTCCATTTCAGTAGTTATTATTCTGAAACCATCTCCTGACGGTGTCCAGGGGGTTTTTCTCTTCCTCTAGTCCCACTTTACAAGGAGAATCTGGTCCGTCTGTCTCCATTTCAGTAGTTATTATCTGAAACCTCTCCTGGCGGTGTCCAGGGTGTTTCTTCTCTTCCTCTAGTCTCACTTACAGGGAGAATGTCCCGTCTTTTTCCATTTCAGTAGTTATTATTCTGAAACCTCTCCTGACGGTGTCCCGAGGTGTTTCTTCTCTTCCTCTAGTACCACTTTACACGGGAGAATCTGGTCCGCGCTGTCTCCATTTCAGTAGTTATTATTCTGAAACCTCTCCTGATCGGTTTTGTCCAGTTGTGTCTTTCTCTCTTCTTAGTCCAGCTTTACAGGGAGAATCTGGTCCGTCTGTCTCCAGTTCACGTAGTATTATTCTGAAGACGTCTCCTGATCGGTGTCGCGGGCTGGTTACTTGCTCTCTCTTTCATCAGTCCCACTTTACAGGTGTAGACTGGCTTTCCGTGCTGTATCTCCAGCATCAGTAGCGTTATATCTAGAAACCTTCCTGACACGGCCGTAGTAAACAGGAGATAGTTATCTCTCTATTCCTCTCTCATGTACTCAACTCTACAGGCGTAGATCATCTGGCGTTCCGTTCTGTCACGACATTCATGGATAGTGTCTATTACTCATGAGACTCTGCTCGGCTGACGGTATGAGTGCCAGGAGAATAGTTCTTCTCGGTCCTCTAGTCCGCACTCTTTACATGGTGAGACACTGAGTCACGTCTGCTCCTAGTTTCAGACTACACTCCTATTATTCTGTAAAAGATCTACCATGAACAGGTGTCCATCGGGTGTTTGCTTCATCAGCTGGCCTCTAGACTCAGAACCCTACATTTAGCAGGACGGAGAGATACTGCCGTGCCGTCTGTCACGCATGTCTTCCCGTAGTTCTTATTAACGGGGCAAACCCTCCTGACGGGGGGGTGGTGGTTTTTTTTTTTTTTTTTTTTTTTTTTTTTTGTCCAGGGGGTGTCCCTAGCTGTCTCTTGCACTACTACGTCCATAGCATCAACGAGCGTACAAGTACAGATTATGCTGGTCGCGTAGTTTGTTGTCGATGTCTAACAGCATCGATCGACGTATGCACATAGTACTTCTGAATCACATCGCGTCACAGCACACTGGATGTAACCATGAGGTATCCGCATATATATCTACCAATTCCATGTCTTCAACGTCACATGCTTAGTCAGACTCACGTAGTCCACTCCAGCAGTGATGTGGATATATGGTAGGACAGCTAGTCTTCCCTTCGATTTTTTCCTAGTGTTGCATCGAACGTTCTGAAACCAGATAATATTACTCGAACTGAGCAGGTGTAGCCTTACAGGTATACTACTGTAGTTGACCTAGATAATTACTTCTAACTGAGCAGTACACGCCTACTCGGTATTAATGTAAATATCAACTACAAAATGCGGTGTAGTCTATAGGTATACACTGAAAGGACTAGATATTACTCTAACTGAGCAGTGTAGTCTACAGGTTATATACTGAGTGGACTAGATATTACTCTAACTGAGCAGTGTAGTCTACAGGTTATACACTGAGTGGACTAGATATTACTCTAACTGAGCAGTGTAGCCTACAGGTTATACACTGAGTGGACTAGATATTACTTTAACTGAGCAGTGTAGCCTACAGGTTATACACTGAGTGGACTAGATATTACTGTAACTGAGCAGTGTAGCCTACAGGTTATACACTGAGTGGACTAGATAATACTCTAACTGAGCAGTGTAGCCTACAGGTTATATACTGTGTGGACCAGATATTACTCTAACTGAGCAGTGTAGTCTATAGGTTATATACTGAGTGGACTAGATATTACTCTAACTGAGCAGTGTAGTCTACAGGTTATACACTGAGTGGACTAGATATTACTCTAACTGAGCAGTGTAGCCTACAGGTTATACACTGAGTGGACTAGATATTACTTTAACTGAGCAGTGTAGCCTACAGGTTATACACTGAGTGGACTAGATATTACTGTAACTGAGCAGTGTAGCCTACAGGTTATACACTGAGTGGACTAGATATTACTCTAACTGAACAGTGTAGTCTACAGGTTATACACTGAGTGGACTAGATATTACTCTAACTGAGCAGTGTAGCCTACAGGTTATACACTGAGTGGACAAGATATTACTCTAACTGAGCAGTGTAGCCTACAGGTTATACACTGAGTGGACTAGATATTACTCTAACTGAGCAGTGTAGCCTACAGGTTATACACTGAGTGGACTAGATATTACTCTAACTGAGCAGTGTAGTCTACAGGTTGTACACTGAGTGGACTAGATATTACTCTAACTGAGCAGTGTAGCCTACAGGTTATACACTGAGTGGACTAGATATTACTCTAACTGAGCAGTGTAGTCTACAGGTTATACACTGAGTGGACTAGATATTACTCTAACTGAGCAGTGTAGTCTATAGGTTATACACTGAGTGGACTAGATATTACTTTAACTGAGCAGTGTAGCCTACAGGTTATACACTGAGTGGACTAGATATTACTGTAACTGAGCAGTGTAGCCTACAGGTTATACACTGAGTGGACTAGATATTACTCTAACTGAACAGTGTAGTCTACAGGTTATACACCGAGTAGACTAGATATTACTCTAACTGAGCAGTGTAGCCTACAGGTTATACACAGAGTGGACAAGATATTAGTCTAACTGAGCAGTGTAGTCTACAGGTTATACACTGAGTGGACTAGATATTACTCTAACTGAGCAGTGTAGCCTACAGGTTATACACTGAGTGGACAAGATATTACTCTAAATGACCAGTGTAGCCTACAGGTTATACACTGAGTGGACTAGATATTACTCTAACTGAGCAGTGTAGCCTACAGGTTATACACTGAGTGGACTAGATATTACTCTAACTGAGCAGTGTAGTCTACAGGTTATACACTGAGTGGACTAGATATTACTCTAACTGAGCAGTGTAGCCTACAGGTTATACACTGAGTGGACTAGATATTACTCTAACTGAGCAGTGTAGTCTACAGGTTATACACTGAGTGGACTAGATATTACTGTAACTGAGCAGTGTAGCCTACAGGTTATACACTGAGTGGACTAGATATTACTCTAACTGAGCAGTTTAGTCTACAGGTTATACACCGAGTAGACTAGATATTACTCTAACTGAGCAGTGTAGTCTACAGGTTATACACTGAGTGGACTAGATATTACTCTAACTGAGCAGTGTAGCCTACAGGTTATACACTGAGTGGACTGGATGTTACTCTAACTGAGCAATGTAGCCTACAGGTTATACACTGAGTGGACTAGATATTACTCTAACTGAGCAGTGTAGCCTACAGGTTAGAAACTGAGTGGACTGGATGTTACTCTAACTGAGCAGTGTAGTCTATAGGTTATACACTGAGTGGACTAGATATTACTTTAACTGAGCAGTGTAGCCTACAGGTTATACACTGAGTGGACTAGATATTACTCTGAGCAGTGTAGTCTACAGGTTATACACTGAGTGGACTAGATATTACTTTAACTGAGCAGTATAGCCTACAGGTTATACACTGAGTGGACTAGATATTACTCTGAGCAGTGTAGTCTACAGGTTATACACTGAGTGGACTAGATATTACTCTAACTGAGCAGTGTAGTCTACAGGTTATACACTGAGTGGACAAGATATTACTCTAACTGACCAGTGTAGCCTACAGGTTATACACTGAGTGGACTAGATATTACTCTAACTGAGCAGTGTAGCCTACAGGTTATACACTGAGTGGACTAGATATTACTCTAACTTAGCAGTGTAGCCTACAGGTTATACACTGAGTGGACTAGATATTACTCTAACTGAGCAGTGTAGCCTACAGGTTATACACTGAGTGGACTAGATATTACTCTAACTGAGCAGTGTAGTCTATAGGTTATACACTGAGTGGACTAGATATTACTCTAACTGAGCAGTGTAGCCTATAGGTTATACACTGAGTGGACTAGATATTACTCTAACTGAGCAGTGTAGTCTACAGGTTATACACTGAGTGGACTAGATATTACTCTAACTGAGCAGTGTAGCCTACAGGTTATACACTGAGTGGACTAGATATTACTCTAACTGAGCAGTGTAGCCTACAGGTTATACACTGAGTGGACTAGATATTACTCTACCTGAGCAGTGTAGTCTATAGGTTATACACTGAGTGTACTAGATATTACTCTAACTGAACAGTTTAGTCTACAGGTTATACACCGAGTAGACTAGATATTACTCTAACTGAGCAGTGTAGTCTACAGGTTATACACTGAGTGGACTAGATATTACTCTAACTGAGCAGTGTAGCCTACAGGTTATACACTGAGTGGACTGGATGTTACTCTAACTGAGCAGTGTAGCCTACAGGTTATACACTGAGTGGACTAGATATTACTCTAACTGAGCAGTGTAGCCTACAGGTTAGAAACTGAGTGGACTGGATGTTACTCTAACTGAGCAGTGTAGTCTATAGGTTATACACTGAGTGGACTAGATATTACTTTAACTGAGCAGTGTAGCCTACAGGTTATACACTGAGTGGACTAGATATTACTCTGAGCAGTGTAGTCTACAGGTTATACACTGAGTGGACTAGATATTACTTTAACTGAGCAGTGTAGTCTATAGGTTATACACTGAGTGGACTAGATATTACTCTGAGCAGTGTAGTCTACAGGTTATACACTGAGTGGACTAGATATTACTCTAACTGAGCAGTGTAGTCTACAGGTTATACACTGAGTGGACTAGATATTACTCTAACTGAGCAGTGTAGCCTACAGGTTATACACTGAGTGGACTAGATATTACTCTAACTGAGCAGTGTAGTCTACAGGTTATACACTGAGTGGACTAGATATTACTGTAACTGAGCAGTGTAGCCTACAGGTTATACACTGAGTGGACTAGATATTACTCTAACTGAACAGTGTAGTCTACAGGTTATACACCGAGTAGACTAGATATTACTCTAACTGAGCAGTGTAGCCTACAGGTTATACACTGAGTGGACTAGATATTACTCTAACTGAGCAGTGTAGCCTATAGGTTATACACTGAGTGAACAAGATATTACTCTAACTGAGCAGTGTAGTCTACAGGTTTACACTGAGTGGACTAGATATTACTCTAACTGAGCAGTGTAGCCTACAGGTTATACACTGAGTGGACAAGATATTACTCTAACTGACCAGTGTAGCCTACAGGTTATACACTGAGTGGACTAGATATTACTCTAACTGAGCAGTGTAGCCTACAGGTTATACACTGAGTGGACTAGATATTACTCTAACTGAGCAGTGTAGCCTACAGGTTATACACTGAGTGGACTAGATATTACTCTAACTGAGCAGTGTAGCCTACAGGTTATACACTGAGTGGACTAGATATTACTCTAACTGAGCAGTGTAGCCTACAGGTTATACACTGAGTAGACTAGATATTACTCTACCTGAGCAGTGTCGTCTATAGGTTATACACTGAGTGTACTAGATATTACTCTACCTGAGCAGTGTAGTCTATAGGTTATACACTGAGTGTACTAGATATTACTCTAACTGAGCAGTGTCGTCTATAGGTTATACACTGAGTGGACTAGATATTAAGTACACCTTACTAACATTGAATTACCTCCCCCCCCCCCCATTTGTCCTCAGAACCGCCTCAATTCATCGGGTCACGGATTCTACAAGGTGTTGAAAGTGTTCCACAGGGATGCTGGCCCATGTTGACTCCAATGCTTCCCACAGTTGTCAAGTTGGCTGGATGTCCTTTGGGTGGTGGAACATGAGCGTGTAAAACCCAGCAGCGTTGCAGTTCATGACACAAACTGAGGGTTATGAGAGAACCCACACATCACTAGCTTCTCTTTATACAACCTGCCATCTACCCACCTGGGGACTGAGGGTTATGAGAGAACCCCCACATCACTAGCTTCTCTTTATTCAACCTGCCATCTACCCACCTGGGGACTGAGGGTTATGAGAGAACCCCCACATCACTAGCTTCTCTTTATACAACCTGCCATCTACCCACCTGGGGACTGAGGGTTATGAGAGAACCCCCACATCACTAGCTTCTCTTTATACAACCTGCCATCTACCCACCTGGGGACTGAGGGTTATGAGAGAACCTCCACATCACTAGCTTCTCTTTATTCAACCTGCCATCTACCCACCTGGGGACTGAGGGTTATGAGAGAACCCCCACATCACTAGCTTCTCTTTATTCAACCTGCCATCTACCCACCTGGGGACTGAGGGTTATGAGAGAACCCCCACATCACTAGCTTCTCTTTATACAACCTGCCATCTACCCACCTGGGGACTGAGGGTTATGAGTGAACCCCCACATCACTAGCTTCTCTTTATACAACCTGCCATCTACCCACCTGGGGACTGAGGGTTATGAGAGAACCCCCACATCACTAGCTTCTCTTTATTCAACCTGCCATCTACCCACCTGGGGACTGAGGGTTATGAGAGAACCCCCACATCACTAGCTTCTCTTTATTCAACCTGCCATCTACCCACCTGGGGACTGAGGGTTATGAGAGAACCCCCACATCACTAGCTTGCATGTTCTGCAGCCTTGTAAAGATAAGGAGGGGATGACTGGGAGGCAGGTTGGCATTTATTGTCATGAATCTTGCCCTGGAGGCAGTTCACAAAAGTGGTCACTAGCTGGAACAGGCACAAAGTAATAAAATCAGATTTTAATCCTAACCTCAACCCTAACCACCCTGCTAATCCTTCCCTTAAATTAAGACCATAAAACAACATTATTTTCCACAGCCAATTTTGACTTTGTAGCTGGCATATCTAGAGGAAATATCCCCCCTACTGTGTTGGACCATCATGTAATAGACAATCTGATTTTGCAGCTGGCATATCTAGAGGAAATCGCACAGTTCTGCCTCCAGGTTAAGATTCATGACAAACATCAACCTGCGACTAGAAGAGGCAATGAAGACTCAATAATGAAACTGTTTTCACAATTAACATGCTTTTTCTTGTTTCAAGTATGTTTATTATGAAAAGTACAATATATCCTTGTACACTTGAATAACTATGGAGCATATGTCCATATATAATTTTACAATTTGTTATTTAACATGAAAGACAAATGATCACATTGGTATTTTAACAATGTTATTGTAAGAGTTTAAACAGATGCTACATCTAAAACAGTATAAAACAAGTGCAGTATGTTGTGAGAAGGTTACTTTAACGTCAACTCACAACGTCACACTATAACTTCATGGGAGTCTTGTGGAAAGACTGCATGTTGTTTTGGGTGGATTGAGTGATGTCACACCCTGATCTGTTTCACATGTCTTTGTGATTGCCTCCACCCCCTCCAGGTGTCTCTTATTTTCCCCAGTGTATTTATCCCTGTGTTTCCTGTCTCTCTGTACCAGTGTATTTATCCCTGTGTTTCCTGTCTCTCTGTGCCAGTGTATTTATCCCTGTTTCCTGTCTCTCTGTGCCAGTGTATTTATCCCTGTTTCCTGTCTCTCTGTGCCAGTGTATTTATCCCTGTGTTTCCTGTCTCTCTGTACCAGTGTATTTATCCCTGTGCCAGTGTATTTATCCCTGTGTTTCCTGTCTCTCTGTGCCAGTTTATTTATCCCTGTTTCCTGTCTTTCTGTACCAGTGTATTTATCCATGTGTTTCCTGTCTCTCTGTACCAATGTATTTATCCCTGTGTTTCCTGTCTTTCTGTACCAGTGTATTTATCCCTGTGTTTCCTGTCTCTCTGTACCAATGTATTTATCCCTGTGTTTCCTGTCTCTCTGTGCCAGTGTATTTATCCCTGTGTTTCCTGTCTCTCTGTACCAGTGTATTTATCCCTGTGTTTCCTGTCTCTCTGTACCAGTGTATTTATCCCTGTTTCCTGTCTCTCTGTGCCAGTTTATTTATCCCTGTGTTTCCTGTCTTTCTGTACCAGTGTATTTATCCCTGTGTTTCCTGTCTCTCTGTACCAATGTATTTATCCCTGTGTTTCCTGTCTCTCTGTGCCAGTGTATTTATCCCTGTGTTTCCTGTCTCTCTGTGCCAGTGTATTTATCCCTGTGTTTCCTGTCTCTCTGTGCCAGTGTATTTATCCCTGTGTTTCCTGTCTCTCTGTGCCAGTGTATTTATCTCTATGTTTCCCTGGTGAATATATCCCTGCGTTTCCCTGGTGTATATATCCCTGTGTTTCCCTGGTGTATATATCCCTGTGTTTCCCTGGTGTATATATCCCTGTGTTTCCCTGGTGTATACATCCCTGTGTTTCCCTGGTGTATATATCCCTGTGTTTCCCTGGTGTATACATCCCTGTGTTTCCCTGGTGAATATATCCCTGTTTCCCTGGTGTATATATCCCTGTGTTTCCCTGGTGTATATATCCCTGTGTTTCCCTGGTGTATATATCCCTGTGTTTCCCTGGTGAATATATCCCTGTGTTTCCCTGGTGTATATATCCCTGTGTTTCCCTGGTGTATATATCCCTGTGTTTCCCTGGTGTATATATCCCTGTGTTTCCCTGGTGTATATATCCCTGTGTTTCCCTGGTGAATATATCCCTGTGTTTCCCTGGTGTATATATCCCTGTGTTTCCCTGGTGTATTTATCCCTGGTGTATATATCCCTGGTGTATATATCCCTGTGTTTCCCTGGTGTATACATCCCTGTGTTTCCCTGGTGAATATATCCCTGTTTCCCTGGTGTATATATCCCTGTGTTTCCCTGGTGTATATATCCCTGTGTTTCCCTGGTGTATATATCCCTGTGTTTCCCTGGTGAATATATCCCTGTGTTTCCCTGGTGTATATATCCCTGTGTTTCCCTGGTGTATATATCCCTGTGTTTCCCTGGTGTATATATCCCTGTGTTTCCCTGGTGAATATATCCCTGTGTTTCCCTGGTGTATATATCCCTGTGTTTCCCTGGTGTATATATCCCTGTGTTTCCCTGGTGTATTTATCCCTGGTGTATATATCCCTGGTGTATATATCCCTGTGTTTCCCTGGTGTATATATCCCTGTGTTTCCCTGGTGTATATATCCCTGTGTTTCCCTGGTGTATATATCCCTGTGTTTCCCTGGTGTATTTATCCCCGTGTTTCCCTGGTGTATTTATCCCCGTGTTTCCCTGATGTATATATCCCTGTGTTTCCCTGGTGTATTTATCCCTGTGTTTCCCTGGTGTATTTATCCCCGTGTTTCCCTGATGTATATATCCCTGTGTTTCCCTGGTGTATATATCCCTGTGTTTCCCTGGTGTATTTATCCCTGTGTTTCCCTGGTGTATATATCCCTGTGTTTCCCTGGTGTATATATCCCTGTGTTTCCCTGGTGTATTTATCCCTGTGTTTCCCTGGTGTATATATCCCTGTGTTTCCCTGGTGTATTTATCCCTGTGTTTCCCTGGTGTATATATCCCTGTGTTTCCCTGATGTATATATCCCTGTGTTTCCCTGGTGTATATATCCCTGTGTTTCCCTGGTGTATTTATCCCTGTGTTTCCCTGGTGTATTTATCCCTGTGTTTCCTGTCTCTCTGTGCCAGTTCGTCTTGTATGTTTCCAGGTCAACCAGCGGTTTTCCTGTTCTCCTGCTTTTTGCATTCTCCTTTTTCTAGTCCTCCCAGTTTTGACCCTTGCCTGTTTCTGGACTTTGTACCCGCCTACCTGACCATTCTGCCTGCCTTGACCACAAGCCTGTCTGCCACTCTGTACCTAATGGTTTTGACCTTTTTGCCTGTCCACCACCCTTTGGATTAATAAACTTTGCAAGACTCCAACCATCTGCCTCCTGTGTCCACATTTGGGTCTTGCCTTGTGCCTTGATACTTACTGAACATGACCCTGATTAGAGTGAAACATCATGTTGTGTTTGACACAGGGACCAACTGACACAGGGACAATGAGGAGTCTTCATACCAAACCCTAAACCCTGGATAGAGGGGCTCAGTGAATGTGGAGGTGAATGTGTACAGGTGGGTCAGTGTGTCAGAGGAGGCTCTATAGAAGGACAGAGTGCCGGCTGGCCAGTCCAGATACACTCCTACTCTGTGGGAGCTGGAGGAGGGGACGTCTATGTGATTATTATTGTGCCTGGCAGTGTAACGGTTGTCAGAGCAGAACAGACTCCAGGACTTGTCATTGTATCCAATCCTACAGTCATCAGACCCTCCTCTCCTGTTGATTCCTTTATATGTCACTCCTATATCAGCCCCACTCCCACTCCTCTCTACCTCCCAGTAACAGCACCCAGTCAGACCCTCTCTACACAGCACCTGGTACCAGTCCTCAAATCTATCTGGGTGATCAGGATACGGCTGGTCCTTTCTACTACGTGTCACCTTCCTGTTCTCCTCAGACAGAGAGAGGAGTCTGTTTACTGTGTTTGGGTCCAGTGTGAGATCACATACATCTGATGGATGAAACAAGACACAATATTAGAAATAATCATCATTCACATTAGAATGTTAACTCACTTTTCACTAATTCATTTAATGTAGATGTTTCTAGGTATGAAAAGGAGAAGTGAAGGTAACTTGAGACTTGTTGAATTATAAAATGTGATACTGTATGGTAATATAAAACACACTTATTCACATTAATTTCACACACTTCTTATGTAACACGAACACACACACACACAGTCAAAGCAACTCTTTGTAAACTTTGGGGTCCCTGATTTCTGCTTCTGTAATCATGGTAATCTTTGGTGGTCTTGACTTAACTTGACTTGAAACCTGACTTAACTTGAATTAAGACTTATTCTTAGTCATATTCTTCACGGCAGTCAACACTCACATTTTCTAAGCCCAGGTTTCATTGTGTACTCTCCACCATGTTCCACACTGTAGCGGTAAGCAGAAGAACAGACAGTCATTGAGTGACACACACACACACACACACACACACACACACACACACACACACACACACACACACACACACACACACACACACACACACACACACACACACACACACACACACACACACACACACACACACACACACACACACACACACACACACACAACTTTGTCCAAGTGGTGGTAAGAATGTTTGTCTTAACTAGCCTGATAAGTCAAACATGTCTGATTTGAACATTGACATAAACCCTCTACATACTTGAGTTTCTCCAGTCTGCAGTGTGGATCCTCCAGTCCAGCAGAGAGCAGTCTGACTCCTGAGTCTCCTGGGTGATTGTAGCTCAGGTCCAGCTCTCTCAGGTGTGAGGGGTTTGACCTCAGAGCTGAGACCAGAGAAGCACAGCCTTCCTCTGTGACTAGACAGCGTGACAGCCTGCAAAGAGTAAAATCATATTAAATTCACTCTGCTATTTTTTGGTGGTGAAAAGTGGCAGTATATTTTTTTTCTAAATATTCAGATACCTCAGTGTCCTGAAACCTTCCATATCTATTCATAAATGAATGTTTCATTATTAGAAATTACAAATGATCAATGTATTGCCTGCAGATAGAAACATTTATATTACAAATACTTGAGTAGACTGACCAGACCAGTTTAAAAAGCAGTATCAGTCAGAAGACAGACAGTGAGGTATCAGATGTAGTTTGTATTGAGTATACAGTCTAGAGGTCGACCGATTAATCGGAATGGCCGATTAATTAGGTCCGATTTCAAGTTTTCATAACAATCGGTATTCTGCATTTTTGGACACCGATCATGGCCGATTACATTGCACTCCACCAGGAGACTGCTTGGCAGGCTGACTACCTGTTATGCGAGTGCAGCAAGGAGCCAAGGTAAGGTGCTAGCTAGCATTAAACATATCTTATAAAAACCAATCAATCTTAACATAATCACTAGTTAACTACACATGGTTGATGATATTACTAGTTTATCTGGCTTGTCCTGCGTTGCGTATAATCAATGCGGTGCCTGTTAATTTATCATTGAATCATAGCCTACTTCACCAAACGGGTGATTTAACAAGCACATTTGCGGAAAAAAGCACAATCGGTGCACGAATGTACCTAACCATAAACATCAATGCCTTTCTTAAAATCAATACACACGTATATATTTTTTAATCTGCATATTTAGTTAAAAGAAATCCAGGTTAGCAGGCAATATGAAAATAGGGAAATTGTGTCACTTCTCTTGCGTTCATTGCACGCAGAGTCAGGGTATATGCAACAGTTTGAGCCGCCTGGCTCGTTGCGAACTAATTTTGCAGAATATTACCTAATTATGACATAACATTAAAGGTTGTACAATGTAACAGGAATATTTAGACTTATGGATGCCACCCGTTAGATAAAACACGGAACGGTTCCGTATTTCACTGAAAGAATAAACGTTTTGTTTTCGAAATGAAAGTTTCCGGATTTTACCATATTAATGACCTAAGGCTCATATTTCTGTGTATTATTATGTTATAATTAAGTCTATGATTTGATATTTGATAGAGCAGTCTGGCTGAGTGGTGGTAGGCAGCAGCAGGCTCGTAAGCATTCATTCAAACAGCACTTTCGTGCGTACTGTTACACTGGCAATACTAAAGTGCCTATAAGAACATCCAATAGTCAAAGGTATATGAAATACAAATGGTATATAGAGAAATAGTCCTATAATTCCTATAAAAACTACAACTTAAAACTTCTTACCTGGGAATATTTTAGACTCATGTTAAAAGGAACCACCAGCATTCATATGTTCTCATGTTCTGAGCAAGGAACTTAAACGTTAGTGTCACGAATCGAAGATGGTGCCTCTTCCCGTTCGGGCGGCGCTCGGCGGTCGTCGTCTCCGGCCTACTAGCTGCCATCCATCCCCTTTTCTGTTTCATTTAGTTGTGTCTGATTTGTTGCACCTGTTTCGTGTTTAGGTTTGGTTGTGGGCTATTTAAACCCAGTTGGCCCGCCGACTTTTGTGCGGGCTTGTTTTTCTGTTTGTGGTGTTTTGTTTATTCTTGTGGTGTCTGTTCCTGTTCAGTTTAGTCCTGTTTGTTTGGACTGGGACTTTAAGCGCCCTTGTGTATGTGGCGTGACCGTCTCTCTGGTTATTTGGAATATTAAATCCACGTCTTTTTGAACTACCCTGCTCTCTGCGCCTGACTCCTTCACTCACCACTTTTGAAATCCTGACAGAAGCCCGCACCAAAGCATTGGAGTCAGCAGGAGCAGCGACCACCCCTCTTACATCGATGGAGGAGCGTGTCCTCCATCACACAGCCGTCCTCCATCGGATCGGTTCGGCGATGGACCTGATGATGGAGAGGATGGAGCGATGGGAGAGGAGTGGTCTCCTGACATCTACCCCAGCTCCCCCACAGACGACGCAACCCACTCCTCCCACGTCATCGTCTGGTTCCGGCGCGTTGCGTCTCGCGCCCCCGAGGGAGTACGATGGAGCGGCGGCTGGGTGCCAGGGGTTTTTGCTCCAGCTGGAGCTCTACCTGGCTACCGTTCGTCCGACTCCCTCGGGTGAGGAGAGTGTGAGCTTCCTCATATCCTGTTTGACGGGTAGAGTCCTGGAATGGGCCAACGCTGTATGGAACGGCCCAGACTCGGCTCGGGACCACTACCCAGAGTTCACCCGCCATTTTCGGGCCGTATTCGACCACCCTCAGGAGGGCCGAGCGGTGGGTGAGCGACTGTTCCACCTCAGACAGGAGACGAGGAGCGCGCAGGACTTCGCCTTGGAATTCCGGACCTTGGCTGCTGGTGCGGGGTGGAATGACAGGGCCCTGATGGACCATTACCGAAGCAGCCTTCGGAAGGACGTCCGCCGGGAGCTAGCTTGTCGGGACACTACACTCTCCCTCGACGAGCTTATAGACATGTCGATCCGACTGGACAACCTGCTAGCTGCCCGCGGGCGTTCAGAGGGGGTCCTGTCAGTTCCACCTCCCAGCCCGCCTGCTCCAACTCCGATGGAGTTGGGAGGAGCTGCATCTAGGGGGACCGGCGGAGGAGGCTCCTCCTGCACCTACTGCGGCCGGAGAGGACATACTTCGGACCGGTGCTGGAGGGGTCAGTCAGGGAGTCGAGATGGCAGGCGGAACACTTCTCGGCCACCCCAGGTGAGTAGGCACCAAACTCACCCACAGCTCCCTGTTGGTCACATGGTTTTATTTATTTTCTTCCCTGCGTTTTTTCCCTCTCTCCAGCAAAAGGCGCTAGTCGATTCAGGTGCAGCTGGGAGTTTTATGGATCGCGGACTCGCCCGTAAGTTGGGTATTCCGTTGGTGCAGATAGACCCACCTTTCCCCGTGCACTCCTTAGATAGCCGACCGTTAGGGTCAGGGCTGGTCAGGGAGGCCACGATACCGCTGGACATGGTAACGCAGGGGAATCATAGGGAGCGGATCAGTTTCTACCTTATTGATTCACCTGCGTTTCCAGTGGTGTTGGGGATTCCCTGGTTGGCTAGTCACAATCCCCTCATTTCCTGGAGACAGGGGGTTCTTCAGGGGTGGTCAGATAGGTGTTCAGGTAGGTGTGTGGGAGTTTCCATCGGTGCCACGTCAGTGGAGAGTCCAGATCAGGTTTCCACTGTGCGCAGTCCCCCAGAATATGCTGATTTGGAGATCGCTTTTTGTAAAAAAAAAAAAGGCGACCAAATTACCACCCCATCGACGGGGGGATTGCGTCATAAACCTCCAGGAGAACGCTGCACTTCCCAGGAGTCACATGTACCCACTGTCTCAGGAGGAGACGTTGGCTATGGAGTCATATGTCACGGAAACTCTGAGACAGGGGTTCATTCGGCCCTCCATGTCACCTGTCTCCTTGAGTTTCTTTTTTGTGAAGAAAAAGGAGGGAGTACTGCGTCTGTGCATTGATTATCGAGGTCTAAATTCGATCACAGTGGGATTTAGTTATCCGCTACCTCTCATCGCTACGGCGGTGGAATCATTCCACGGAGCGCATTTTTTCACAAAATTGGATCTCAGGAGCGCGTATAATCTGGTGCGTATTCGGGGAGGAGACGAGTGGAAAACAGCGTTTAGTACCACATCAGGCCACTATGAGTACCTCGTCATGCCGTATGGGTTAAAGAATGCTCCAGCCGTCTTTCAATCCTTTGTCGATGAGATTCTCAGGGACCTGCACGGGCATGGTGTGGTGGTATACATTGATGACATCTTGATATATTCTGCCACACGCGCCGCACATGTCTCCCTGGTGCGCAAGGTACTTGGGCGACTGCTGGAGCATGACCTATAAGTCAAAACTGAGAAATGTGTCCAAACGAGCCGCTTCCTTCCTGGGTTATCGCATTTCCACCTCGGGGGTGGTGATGGAGTGTGACCGCGTTAACGCCGTGCGTAATTGGCCGACTCCGACCACGGTAGAGGAGGTGCAGCGGTTTTTAGGGTTTGCCAATTACTACCGGAGGTTTATCCGGGGTTTTGGCCAAGTGGTGGCGCCTATTACCTCACTGCTGAAGGGGGGGGGGCGGTGCGTTTACGGTGGTCGGCCGAGGCAGATGGAGCTTTCAGCCAGCTGAAGCCGCTGTTTACTGACGCGCCCGTGCTGGCGCATCCGGACCCTTCGTTAGCATTCATAGTGGAGGTGGATGCGTCCGAGGCTGGGGTTGGAGCCGTGCTGTCACAGCGCTCGGGCACGCCACCGAAGCTCCGCCCCTGCGCTTTCTTTTCTAAGAAGCTGGATCCGGCGGAGCGGAACTATGATGTGGGGGACTGGGAGTTGCTAGCTATGGTAAAAGCCCTGAAGGTGTGGAGACACTAGCTTGAGGGGGCTAAACACCCTTTCCTCATCTGGACTGACCACCGCAATCTGGAGTATATCCGGACGGCGAGGAGACTGAATCCGCGTCAGGCTAGGTGGGCCATGTTCTTTACCCGATTTAGATTTACCATCTCTTATCGACCAGGGTCTCTCAACACAGGCCGACGCGCTGTCCCGTCTCTATGACACTGAGGACCGGTCCATCGATCCAACTCCCATTCTTCCAGCTTCTAGGCTGGTGGCTCGGGTGGTATGGGAGGTGGACGCGGACATCGAGCGGGCGTTGCGGTTAGAACCTGCACCCTCACAGTGTCCAACTGGCCTCAGGTACGTGCCGCTTGGTGTCCGTGATCAATTGATTCGGTGGGCTCACACACTACCTTCTTCAGGTCATCCGGGGATTGCGAGGACGGTGCTTGGTCTTAGGGGGAAATACTGGTGGCCCACCTTAGCTAAGGACGTGAGGCTTTATGTCTCCTCCTGTTCGGTGTGCGCGCAGAGTAAGGCTCCTAGGCACCTGCCCAGAGGGAAGTTATAGCCCCTCCCGGTTCCACAACGGCCCTGGTCTCATCTATCGGTGGACTTTCTTACTGATCTTCCCCCATCTCAGGGGAACACTACCATTCTGGTCGTTGTGGATCGGTTCTCTAAGTCCTGCCGTCTCCTCCCATTGCCTGGTCTCCCTAAAGGCCCTACAGACTGCGGAGGCTCTATTTACCCACGTCTTCCGGCACTACGGGGTGCCGGAGGATATCGTATCTGATCGAGGTCCCCAGTTAACGTCCCGTGTTTGGAGGGCGTTTATGGAGCGTCTGGGGGTCTCAGTCAGCCTGACCTCTGGTTATCACCCCGAGAGTAATGGGCAGGTGGAAAGAGTGAACCAGGAAATGGGTAGGTTTCTGAGGTCATATTGCCAGGATGGGCGAGGTACGTCCCATGGGCGGAGTTGGCGCAGAACTCACTCCGACACTCCTCCACGAACATATCACCATTCCAATGCGTGCTGGGCTACCAGCCGGTCCTGGCTCCGTGGCATCAGAGTCAGACCGAAGCTCCTGAGGTGGAGGAGTGGGTACAGCGCTCTAGGGAGACCTGGCGGGCAGTCCAGGACTCTCTACAGCAGGCCGGTGGACGGCAGAAGAAGAGCGCTGACCGCCACCGCAGTGAGGCCCCTGTGTTCGCACCAGGGGACAGGGTCTGGCTCTCGGCCCGAAACCTGCCCCTCCGCCTGCCCTGCCGGAAGCTGGGGCCGCAGTGTGTGGGGCCATTTAAAGTCCTGAGGAGGATAAGCGAGGTGTGTTATAGATTGCAACTTCCCTCTTACTATCGTATTAACCCCTCGTTTCATGTGTCTCTCTTCAGGCCGGTGGTAGCTGGTCCCCTTCAAAAGGGTGAGGTGCCGGAGGTCCCCCCGCCCCCTCTTGACATCGAGGGGTCCCCGACAATTCTCCGCCTTGTTGGAGCCAACACAAACCACAAAAATACAAAATAACATCAGAAATATTCTCTTACTTTTGATGATCTTCCATCAGAATGTTGTGCAAGGAGTCCTAGTTCCATAATAAATCGTTGTTTTGTTTTAGAATGTCCATTTCTTCTGTCGAATTAGCAACTTTGGCTAGCCATGTGGAGGGCACATGTCCAAGAAATCTTAGCGCATGGAACGAAAAATTCCAAAAGTCCCAATAAACGTCGAATAAACTGGTCAAACTCGGTTGAAAATCCTACTTTATGATGTTTTTCTCATATGTATCCAATAAAAAGAGCCCGAGCATTTCGTCGTGTATACCTAACGCATTTCAGAAGACAATGTGAGGTTCCCTGGTGCGCAGTTGAATACTGCCAAAAGAGCGGACCTGTCACTCCAAAAGCTCTCATTCGATCTCACATCAAGCTAGACACCCCATTCAACATTCTACTGCCTGTTGACATCTAGTGGAAGGCGTATGAAGTGCATACAGATCCATAAATAAAAGCCAGTTGAATAGGCAGGCCCTGACACAGAGCCCCATTTTCAGAATTTTCACTTCCTGTTTGGAAGTTTGCTGCCAAATGAGTTCTGTTTTACTCACAGATATAATTCAAACAGTTTTAGAAACTACAGAGTGTTTTCTATCCAATAGTAATAATAAAATGCATATTGTATGATCTAGAACAGAGTGCGAGGCCGTTTAATTTGGGCACGATTTTTTCCCAGAGTGAAAATAGCACCCCCTATTAAGAAGAAGTTAAATGAATTTGTCCAAATAATTACAACTTTTTCAAATGGGAGAACTACATACATAAAGTGCTTTCCTTTCTAAACAATATACAGTACCAGTCAAAAGTTTGGACAAACATTGTTTTCATTCAAGGGGTTTTCTTTATCTTTACTATTTTCTAGGGGTTATAAATGGCATCCTGTTCCTTTGTTCTGTGGAGAAAAGTTCTGGAGAGGGGAGACTGAACATCTACCTCCCAGCATAACATCTTGATTTGTCCTTCTCAAATAAATCTATTTTTCTCCCCGATTTGCTTTGAGTTTCTGTTATTGAAGAAAACTTTGCACATACACTGCTGCCATCAAAATTGCACCTGAGCTGGAATAATATATTATGGCCTTTCTCTTGCATTTCAAAGATGATGGTACAAAGAAAATACAAGAAAACAATGTTTTTTTCATTTTTATTAACTTTTACCAGATCTAATTGTGTTATATTCTCCTACATTCCTTTCACATTTCCACAAACTTCAAAGTGTTTCCTTTGAAATGTTACCAAGAATATGCAGATCCTTGTTTCATGGCCTGAGCTACAGGCAGTTAGTATTTTTTGGGCCAAAATTGAAAAAAAGGAGCAGATCCATAGGTTATTAAAGTAATTATGTACTGTTGTTTCTATTTGTTTATTTGAGCTGTTCTTGCCATAATATGGACTTGGTATTTTACCAAATAGGGCTATCATCTCCATACCCCCAAATGCATTAAGATGGAAATAAATTAACTTTTAAGAAGGAACACCTGTACATTGAAATGCATTCCAGTTGACTACCTCATGAAGCTGGTTGAGAGAATGCCAAGAGTGTGCAAAGCTGTCATCAAGGCAAAGGTGGCTAATTTGAAGAAACTCAAATATTGATTTGTTTAACACTTTTTTGGTTACTACATGATTCCATATGTGCTATTTCATAGTTTTGATGTCTTCAGTACTATTGTACAATGTAGAAAATAGTAAAAATAAAGAAAAACCCTTGAATGAGTAGGTGTGTCCAAACTTTTGACTGGTACAGTATATGTATGAACACCTTTAAATAAAACATGCTGTACTGTCACCTAAAATGAAATATTCTATCTCAAATCCAACATGCGGGATGGAGTAAAGCGCCAAATTTAAAAATGCATTCTTCACTGTCCAAACACACATGGTGTGGACTTTTGACCAACTACAGGAATACTGACCTCAGGGTCTCCAGTTTACAGTGGGGATTCCCCAGTCCAGCAGAGAGCAGCTTCACACCTGAATCCTTCAGGTCATTGTTACTCAGGTCCAGCTCTCTCAGGTGTGTGGGGTTTGACTTCAGAGCTGAGACCAGAGAAGCACAGCCTTCCTCTGTGACTCCACAGCCTGACAGCCTGACAAAGAGATCATCATGACTTCACAAACACACTGTTAATTTAACGAGTAGTTTAGAAGAACAATGGCAGATGCATTTGGTTAATTCTCTCAAACAACATATAGATTCATCTTCCGTCTCCTAGAATTGTATGGTCATAATGTTATACTAATGTGAAAATCAATGCATTTATTCAATAGGTTTTCCAATATAATATTATAATACATATTTCTCTCTAAACCCAATATTTCTTCCTGATGATTAGTTCTTATATGTCATTTGATGTACTCACAGAGCAGCTCTGGAGGCTTTGACCACTGGCAGCAGCCTCAGAAGACCTTCCTCTGATCTGGAGTATTTCTTCAGGTCAAACACATCTAGCTCCTTTTCTGACGTCAGCAACACAAAGACCAGAGCTGACCACTGAGCAGGTGACAGTTTGTCTGTAGAGAGACTTCCTGATCTCAGGTAGCTTTGGATCTCCTCCACTAGAGAATGGTCATTCAGTTCATTCAGACAGTGGAACAGATTGATACTCCTCTCTGGAGAGAGATTCTCCCTGATCTTCTCCTTGATGTACTTCACTGTTTCTTCATGGCTCTGTGAGCTGCTTCTTGTCTTTGTCAGTAGACCTCGTAAGTGCTTCTGATTGGACTCCAGTGAGAGGCCCAGAAGGAAGCGGAGGAAAAGGTCCAGGTGTCCCGTCTCACTTTGTAAGGCTTTATCCACAGCACTCTTGTAGAAAGTAACTTCAGGCTTGTCGTTTGTTTGCAGTTTGTCAATTAGATTCTCATTGTTGTTGATGAATGAGAGGAACACATATACAGCAGCCAGAAACTCCTGAATGCTCAGATGAACAAAGCAGTACACCTTGTCCTGGTACAGCACACATTCCTCTTTAAAGAGCTGTGTGCACAATCCTGAGTACACTGAGGCTTCACTGACATCAATGCCAGCCTCTTTCAGGTCTTCTTCATAGAAAATCAGATTGCCTGTCACAAGCTGTTGAAAAGCCAGTTTTCCCAGTGACAGAATGCTCTCTTTATTCCAGTGTGGACCTGTCTCTTCTTTCCCAATATACTTTTCATTCTTCTGTTTGGTATGAAACACCACAAGGTGTGTGTACATCTCAGTCAGAGTCTTGGGCATCTCTTCTCTCTTATGTTTCAGCATGTGTTCAAGGACTGTTGCAGAAATCCAACAGAAGACTGGAATGTGACACATGATGTGGAGGCTCCTTGATGTCTGTATGTGTGAGATGATTCTGCTGGCCAGGTCCTCATCACTGAATCTCTTCCTGAAGTACTCCTCCTTCTGTGGGTCATTGAACCCTCGTACCTCTGTTACCTGGTCAACACACACTGAAGGGATCTTATTGGCTGCTGCAGGTCGGGTAGTTATCCAGAGGAGAGCAGAGGGAAGCAGATTTCCCTTGATGAGATTTGTCAGCAGAACATCCACTGAGGTTGACTTTGAGACGTCACAACAGATCTTGTTCTTCTGGAAGTCTAGGGGCAGTCGGCACTCATCCAGACCATCAAAGATGAACAGAACTTTGTACTTGTCGTAGTTGGAGATTCCTGATTGTTTGGTTTCCATTGAGAAGTGATTAAGAAGTTCAATGAAAGTGTGTTTGTCCCCTTTCATCAAATTCAGCTCCCGGAAAGGGAATGAAAATACAAATTGGACATCCTGATTTGCTTTTCCTTCAGCCCAATCCAGAATGAACTTCTGCACAGAGACTGTTTTTCCAATGCCAGCGACTCCCTTTGTCAGCACAGTTCTGATAGGTTTGTCTTGTCCAGTTAAGGGTTTGAAGATGTCGTTACATTTGATTGCAGTCTCTGGTGTTGCTTGTTTCCTGGTTGTTGTCTCAATCTGTCTCAGCTCATGTTCATTATTGACCTCTCCTGTTCCACCCTCTGTGATGTAGAGCTCTGTGTAGATCTTATTGAGAAGTGTTGGGTTTCCTTGTTTAGCCATCCCCTCAAATACACATTGAAACTTCTTCTTTAGATTAGATTTGAGTTCACGTTGGCAAATTACAGCAAGCTCATCTGAATCTAGAAATAACACAGAGGATATTAATATTACGTCTGTTTTAATGCCTACAGTATTGTAGGACTGTTATAAAATTTTAAATTAGAATTATTTATTCTCTGACTGTATAAATGTGTAAATGTTTTCATAATGCATTACAGACCGGTGTGACTGATTCATATTATTATTGGTATTATTGATGGTATTATTAATGTTGTCTCTCTCTCTCTCTGTAAATGAATCAACACAACACATCCCTGCTCCTACTTGATGAGGTCACTAGGTGTTGTGTTAAGGCTGCTACAATATCATTGAGTTACACAGCTACTTTAGCTGTACTTTAGCTATAGCTTTTAAATGTTATAAAACAGCATTCAACATGAGGCAGACAGATCTTACATTTCTCCAGTGTGTCAGCAAGCTCCTTCTGGTTCATTTTCCTCAGGACGTGCAGTGTGATCTTCAGAGCCCCCTCTCTGGCACTGCTCTCCTGCTTCTCATCTTCAGCATCCACCACTTCCTTATCCTGCTTCTGACTCTCAAAGCCTTCTGGGAGTTCTGGACTAAGAATCCTCTTGAACATCTTCAGCTCGTTCTTCACAAATGTCATAATATTCTCTTCAAGCAACTGAAATAAATAACGTAAATAAGTTAAGCAAGAGAATAAATGCTTTCTCATTAACATAGCTACTTCCGGCGCCGACCGAGATGGCTGCCTCGCTTCGCGTTCCCTGGAAACTATGCAGTATTTTGTTTTTTTATGTGTTATTCCTTACATTGGTACCCCAGGTACTCTTAGGTTTCATTACATACAGTCGGGAGGAACTACTGAATATAAGAGCAACGTCCTCACCACCGTTACAACCAGGAATATGACTTTCCCGAAACGGATCCAGTGTTTTGCCTTCCACCCAACACAATGGACCTGATCCCAGCCGGCGACCCTATGCGACGCCGTAAAAGGGGCAAACGTAGCGGTCTCCTGGTCAGGCTTCGGAGACGGGCACATCGCACTCCACTCCCTAGCATACTACTCGCCAATGTCCAGTCTCTTGACAATAAGGTTGATGAAATCCGAGCAAGGGTAACATTCCAGAGAGACAGAGATTGTAACGTTCTCTGCTTCACGGAAACATGGCTAACTCAAGTGACGCTAACGGAGTCGGTGCAGCCAGCTGGTTTCTTCACGCATCGCGCCGACAGAAACATAAATCTTTCTGGTAAGAAGAGGGGCGGGGGTGTATGCCTTATGATTAACGAGATTTGGTGTGATCATAACAACATACAGGAACTCAAGTCATTCTGTTCACCTGATCTAGAATTCCTCCCAATCAAATGTCGACCGCATTATCTACCAAGGGAATTCTCTTCGATTATAATCACGGCCGTATATATTCCCCCCCAAGCAGACACATCGATGGCCCTGAACGAACTTTATCTGACTCTTTGTAAACCACACACCCTGAGGCTGCATTCATCGTAGCTGGGGATTTTAACAAGGCTAATCTGAAAACAAAACTCCCTAAATTCTATCAGCATATCGATTGTGCTACCAGGGCTGGTAAAACCTTGGATCATTGTTATACTAACTTCCGCGACGCATATAAGGCCCTCCCCCGCCCTCCTTTCGGAAAAGCTGACCACGACTCCATTTTGTTGCTTCCAGCCTACAAACAGAAACTAAAACAACAAGCTCCCTCGCTCAGGTCTGTTCAACGCTGGTCCGACCAATCTGATTCCACGCTTCAAGACTGCTTCGATCACGCGGATTGGAATATGTTCCGCATTGCGTCCAACAACAACATTGACGAATACGCTGATTCGGTGAGCGAGTTCATTAGAAAGTGCATTGACGATGTCGTCCCACAGCAACGATTAAAACATTCCCAAACCAGAAACCGTGGATTGACGGCAGCATTCGCGTGAAACTGAAAGCGCGAACCACTGCTTTTAACCAGAGTAAGGTGACCGGAAACATGACCGAATACAAACAGTGTAGCTATTTTCTCCGCAAGGCAATCAAACTAGCTAAGTCCCAGTACAGAGACAAAATTGAGTCGCAATTCAACAGCTCAGACACAAGAGGTATGTGGCAGTGTCTACAGTCAATCACGGATTACAAAAAGAAAACCAGCCCCGTCGAGGACACCGATGTCTTGCTCCCAGACAGACTAAATAACTTTTTTGCTCGCTTCGAGGGCAATACAGTGCCACTGACACGGCCCGCTACCAAAACCTGCGGGCTCTCCTTCACTGCAGCCGAGGTGAGTAAAACATTTAAACGTGTTAACCCTCGCAAGGCTGCAGGCCCAGACGGCATTCCCAGTCGCGTCCTCAGAGCATGCGCAGACCAGCTGGCTGGTGTGTTTAAGGACACATTCAATCGATCCTTATCCAAGTCTGCTGTTCCCACATGCTTCAAGAGGGCCACCATTGTTCCTGTTCCCAAGAAAGCTAAGGTAACTGAGCTAAACGACTACCGCCCCGTAGCACTCACTTCCGTCATCATGAAGTGCTTTGAGAGACTAGTCAAGGACCATATCACCTCCACCCTACCGGACACCCTAGACCCACTCCAATTTGCTTACCTACCCAATAGGTCCACAGACGACGCAATCGCAACCACACTGCACACTGCCCTAACCCATCTGGACAAGAGGAATACCTATGTGAGAATGCTGTTCATCGACTACAGCTCAGCATTTAACACCATAGTACCCTCCAAACTCGTCATCAAGCTCGAGACCCTGGGTCTAGACCCCGCCCTGTGCAACTGGGTCCTAACGGGCTGCCCCTAGGTGGTGAGGGTAGGTAACAACATCTCCACCCCGCTGATCCTCAACACTGGGGCCCCACAAGGGTGCGTTCTGAGCCCTCTCCTGTACTTCCTGTTCACCCACGACTGCGTGGCCATGCACGCCTCCAACTCAATCATCAAGTTTGCGGATGACACTACAGTGGTAGGCTTGATTACCAACAACGACGAGACGGCCTACAGGGAGGAGGTGAGGGCCCTCAGAGTGTGGTGTCAGGAAAATAACCTCACACTCAACGCCAACAAAACAAAGGAGATGATTGTGGACTTCAGGAAACGGCAGAGGGAGCACCCCCCTATCCACATCGACGGGACAGTAGTGGAGAAGGTGGAAAGTTTTAAGTTCCTCGGTGTACACATCACGGACAAACTGAATTGGTCCACCCACACAGACAGCGTTGTGAAGAAGGCGCAGCAGCGCCTCTTCAACCTCAGGAGGCTGAAGAAATTCGGCTTGTCACCAAAAGCACTCACAAACTTCTACAGATGCACAATGAAGAGCATCCTGTCTGGCTGTATCACCGCCTGGTACGGCAACTGCTCCGCCCACAACCGTAAGGCTCTCCAGAGGGTAGTGTGGTCTGCACAACGCATCACCGGGGGCAAACTACCTGCCCTCCAGGACACCTACACCACCCGATGTCACAGGAAGGCCATAAAGATCATCAAGGACAACAACCACCCAAGCCACTGCCTGTTCACCCCGCTATCATCCAGAAGGCGAGGTCAGTACAGGTGCATCAAAGCAGGGATCGAGAGACTGAAAAACAGCTTCTATCTCAAGGCCATCAGACTGTTAAACAGCCACCACTAACATTTAGCGGCCGCTGCCAACATACTGACTCAACTCCAGCCACTTTAATAATGGGAATTGATGGAAATTATGTAAAAATGTACCACTAGCCACTTTAAACAATGCCACTTAATATAATGTTTACATACCCTACATTACTCATCTCATATGTATATGTATATACCGAACTCTATATCATCTACTGCATCTTGCCATCTTTATGTAATACATGTACCACTAGCCACTTTAAACTATGCCACTTTATGTTTACATACCCTACATTACTCATCTCATATGTATATACTGTACTCTATACATCTACTGCATCTTGCCTATGCCGTGCTTTACCATCACTCATTCATATATCTTTATGTACATATTCTTTATCCCTTTACACTTGTGTGTATAAGGTAGTAGTTGTGGAATTGTTAGGTTAGATTACTTGTTGGTTATTACTGCATTGTCGGAACTAGAAGCACAAGCATTTCGCTACACTCGCATTAACATCTGCTAACCATGTGTATGTGACAAATAAAATTTGATTTGATACGTTAACACATTAATGAATGATTGACATATCAACTTTACTTGAGGTAAACAAAAACAAATGTAGATAACAGGACCACATACACTGAATATGGAGGCCAGGTCTGTTTGATGACTCTGGGAAGACTGACCACTGAGAATCTCTGACTCTGATCTCTCCTGTTGGTTTCTGTGGACAAAACATGAGATTACATCTCCTCATCCAGGGAGTACACACACACACACACACACACACACACACACACACACACACACACACACACACACACACACACACACACACACACACACACACACACACACACACACACACACACACACACACACACACACACACACACACACACACACACACACACACACACACACACACACACACACGGAGGGAGGGAATGTTGTGTTTGATTATTATTGTTTTAGGACTATGAAAATGGACAAAAGGATTAGTCTATGGATTATGAAAACAACAAAAAGAAATGGGAAAATGGGAGAGGAGAAATGACTAGAGACAGTGTTGTTTAACTCACTGACCATGACCCATGAGTTCTTCTTACCTTTGTTCAGTAGAAAAGTCTCCCTCTCTAAAGGATATAGGTTGATTCATAGACTTGTCACTCTTCATGGACACACAGCTGGGTACAGGGGAGGCTGGTCTCTCCTGCTTGATTGGGCTTCAACACAACAGAGACAAACATTACATCTCTCATCTACTCTGAGCTCTGATGGGGAAACAGAAGAAGATATTTATTCAACACGCTACATATCCATTTTCAGAAATGGTGGTAAATTATTAAACCACTTCAAGGCTTTATAAAGGTTTCTAACGTTTGCAATTTCCACTTAACAATGTCAGACTTGCAATGCAGGTGATTCCTATGGGTACAGGGGAGAGAAAGAGCAATGCAGGTGATTCCTATGGGTACAGGGGAGAGAAAGAGCAATGCAGGTGATTCCTATGGGTACAGGGGAGAGAAAGAGTAATGCAGGTGATTCCTATGGGTACAGGGGAGAGAAAGAGTAATGCAGGTGATTCCTATGGGTACAGGGGAGAGAAAGAGTAATGCAGGTGATTCCTATGGGTACAGGGGAGAGAAAGAGCAATGCAGGTGATTCCTATGGGTACAGGGGAGAGAAAGAGCAATGCAGGTGATTCCTATGGGTACAGGGGAGAGAAAGAGCAATGCAGGTGATTCCTATGGGTACAGGGGAGAGAAAGAGTAATGCAGGTGATTCCTATGGGTACAGGGGAGAGAAAGAGTAATGCAGGTGATTCCTATGGGTACAGGGGAGAGAAAGAGTAATGCAGGTGATTCCTATGGGTACAGGGGAGAGAAAGAGTAATGCAGGTGATTCCTATGGGTACAGGGGAGAGAAAGAGTAATGCAGGTGATTCCTATGGGTACAGGGGAGAGAAAGAGTAATGCAGGTGATTCCTATGGGTACAGGGGAGAGAAAGAGTAATGCAGGTGATTCCTATGGGTACAGGGGAGAGAAAGAGTAATGCAGGTGATTCCTATGGGTACAGGGGAGAGAAAGAGTAATGCAGGTGATTCCTATGGGTACAGGGGAGAGAAAGAGTAATGCAGGTGATTCCTATGGGTACAGGGGAGAGAAAGAGCAATGCAGGTGATTCCTATGGGTACAGGGGAGAGAAAGAGTAATGCAGGTGATTCCTATGGGTACAGGGGAGAGAAAGAGTAATGCAGGTGATTCCTATGGGTACAGGGGAGAGAAAGAGTAATGCAGGTGATTCCTATGGGTACAGGGGAGAGAAAGAGTAATGCAGGTGATTCCTATGGGTACAGGGGAGAGAAAGAGTAATGCAGGTGATTCCTATGGGTTCAGGGGAGAGAAAGAGCAAAGCGTGTAGAGAAGGAACAGGGCATTCAGAATGTTGAAAGGTCCCATAATTACCAGCACCTGGTTAGGACAGCTAAGAGGGAGTATTGGCACCGGGTCTGACACAACAGAGTGGGAGGATCATTAGGACAGCTAAGAGGGAGTATTGGCACCGGGTCTGACACAACAGAGTGGGAGGATCATTAGGACAGCTAAGAGGGAGTATTGGCACCGGGTCTGACACAACAGAGTGTGAGGATCATTAGGACAGCTAAGAGGGAGTATTGGCACCGGGTCTGACACAACAGAGTGGGAGGATCATTAGGACAGCTAAGAGGGAGTATTGGCACCGGGTCTGACACAACAGAGTGGGAGGATCATTAGGACAGCTAAGAGGGAGTATTGGCACCGGGTCTGACACAATAGAGTGTGAGGATCATTAGGACAGCTAAGAGGGAGTATTGGCACCGGGTCTGACACAATAGAGTGTGAGGATCATTAGGACAGCTAAGAGGGAGTATTGGCACCGGGTCTGACACAACAGAGTGGGAGGATCATTAGGACAGCTAAGAGGGAGTATTGGCACCGGGTCTGACACAATAGAGTGTGAGGATCATTAGGACAGCTAAGAGGGAGTATTGGCACCGGGTCTGACACAACAGAGTGGGAGGATCATTAGGACAGCTAAGAGGGAGTATTGGCACCGGGTCTGACACAATAGAGTGTGAGGATCATTAGGACAGCTAAGAGGGAGTATTGGCACCGGGTCTGACACAACAGAGTGGGAGGATCATTAGGACAGCTAAGAGGGAGTATTGGCACCGGGTCTGACACAACAGAGTGGGAGGATCATTAGGACAGCTAAGAGGGAGTATTGGCACCGGGTCTGACACAACAGAGTGGGAGGATCATTAGGACAGCTAAGAGGGAGTATTGGAACCGGGTCTGACACAACAGAGTGGGAGGATCATTAGGACAGCTAAGAGGGAGTATTGGCACCGGTTCTGACACAACAGAGTGGGAGGATCATTAGGACAGCTAAGAGGGAGTATTGGCACCGGTTCTGTGGTAATATAGGCAAGTCCTAAGAATATAATGTGGAGCACTCAGGACCTCTCTGGTGGCAGCGATGCAGGTAGAGCTGGGAGACGCCGTTGAAGTTAAGAAGACAACAGCTAGCCATGACATATTGGATAGATCTACAAGGACATAAATGTACACATCCTACAAAAAAGGAGCTCCTAGAGTGCTGGGAACATGAACAAAATCTGAATACAAGTTTTGGGTGGATAGGCAATGGCATGGCGAGAGAGATGGGGTTGTTTGGGAGGGAGTTAAGCTCCTCTGTGTTTCTTCCTGCTATCCCACCGAGGTTTCTCCCTCAACCAGGGATTTACCTAGGTTTGCTTGACAGGGTAAGATAATGGGTGGAGGAGGTGAGGCCTGAC
Source organism: Salvelinus namaycush (assembly GCF_016432855.1). Lineage (NCBI taxonomy): Eukaryota > Metazoa > Chordata > Actinopteri > Salmoniformes > Salmonidae > Salvelinus > Salvelinus namaycush. The sequence continues at coordinate 1,131,779 of NW_024061197.1, read as the reverse complement.
AGGGTCGTCATCTGCTCTGACTCCTGTGCAGCACTGATGAGCTTAAATTCATGTGTTTCTCAGAACAGACAGGATGTATTTTATGAGGTTTAGCAGTGCTTGTGTAGGGTGAAACAGATGGGGGTATGTGTGATGTTCTTCCGGGTACCAGCTCAAGTGGAACTGTCAATCAGTAAATTGTCAATCAGTAAAGCAGAAGCCAAGGGGTTAATAAGAACAGTGGTTAAAAATAAGTGGCAAGAGTTGTGGAACAGGGGAGAGTAAGAGAAGACACCTGTATAAGATCCAGGAAAAGGTGGGTGCAGGGAGAGTAAGGGAAGACACCTGTATAAGATCCAGGAAAAGGTGGGGGCAGGGAGAGTAAGAGAAGACACCTGTATAAGATCCAGGAAAAGGTGGGGGCAGGGAGAGTAAGAGAAGACACCTGTATAAGATCCAGGAAAAGGTGGGGGCAGGGAGAGTAAGGGAAGACACCTGTATAAGATCCAGGAAAAGGTGGGGGCAGGGAGAGTAAGAGAAGACACCTGTATAAGATCCAGGAAAAGGTGGGGGCAGGGAGAGTAAGGGAAGACACCTGTATAAGATCCAGGAAAAGGTGGGGGCAGGGAGAGTAAGAGAAGACACCTGTATAAGATCCAGGAAAAGGTGGGGGCAGGGAGAGTAAGGGAAGACACCTGTATAAGATCCAGGAAAAGGTGGGGGCAGGGAGAGTAAGAGAAGACACCTGTATAAGATCCAGGAAAAGGTGGGGGCAGGGAGAGTAAGGGAAGACACCTGTATAAGATCCAGGAAAAGGTGGGTGCAGGGAGAGTAAGAGAAGACACCTGTATAAGATCCAGGAAAAGGTGGAGGCAGGGAGAGTAAGGGAAGACACCTGTATAAGATCC